>NC_081182.1:89771130-89901241 GCF_029867415.1 Vicia villosa
TTATGAAACATCAAACTTTATTAATTAAGCGAAAACGCCGTTTTTACACACTTTGAAAATGGAAATACAGAGAAACTGAGAGAAAGGACTCTAAAACTTTGATGATGAGCCGACTTCACGTTCTTACATCTTCTTCTGTTTCTTGAGCTGAGCGTTCTCTGACGTGAGCTGATCGATGATCCAGGAAGCAGGAGGGATATGATGAGAAAGTGACGTTTGTGTCACTTGTCGATCGAGTACTTCAAGTAACTCATCCTTCCTTCTTCGGATGTTCTGAATTTCAACATTTTCCGTGTTGACAATTCGATACTTGTTCCTCCAAGCATTCCTTTCTTGGCATACCTTGTTTAATGCCGCTTGCAGTTTTTCAACATCGGTGGAGAAAAGGTAAATTGGTTCCCTTAGGGGAATAGGTTCTTGATGTTGATATGGCATCCTGAGCTTGAATGCTCTGACGCGTACCCATTGAAGGTAAGGATCCAGGGAGATGCAAAGATGTTTTCCTAACAATCTTCTCCCTTTTGCGTGAACAAGACGCCAGGCTTGGACAATTTCCTTCTTCAGCATGTTGCCATGATCGTCGATGTTCTTGAAGAACAGACCCTCCAATTGGATGTTACTTGGAATATTTTTCATGGGATAACCGTATTGACGACGGGCTAAAGCTGGATTGTAACTGATTCCTCCCTTAGTTCCAATAAGGGGTACGTTGGGAAAACTTCCGCAACTGAAAATAATCTTGGTTTCGTCTTTGTCAGGACTACACCAATCAATGTCTGTATGAGTGAGAGACATGATTTTCTGTGACCAGTAAAGGCCATCCCTCATATTCCAGAAAGTGCTAGACTTCGGCAGGTGCGAAACGAACCATTCGTATAACAACGGTACGCAGCATGTGATTAATCCTCCTCGCTGCAGGTTTCTTGAATGCACAGAGTGATAAGCATCCGCAAGCAAGGTTGGAACTGGATTTCCAATCAAGAAGATCTTAATTGCGTTGATGTCGACGAAATCGTCAATGTTAGGGAACAAAAACAATCCGTAGATAAGCAAAGCCAAGATTTCCTCAAAAGCACTCATATCTTGGATGCTGACGAAGTACCGAGCTTGATCAAACAGGAATTTGGAGGGCAATCCTTGAATTCCTCCTCTACTCACCATATGAGTTCTGATGTCGACTACGTTCAAAGGAGTAGTTGCAGCAATGATAATGTCGTCAGGATTCTTTTCCAAACCGGAGTACGGATCTTGCGCGTACACGGGTATTCCAATCAGACGAGAGTACTCCTCTAACGTAGGCATGAGCTGATAATTTGGAAAGGTGAAGCAGTGATACGTTAGATCGTAAAACTGTACCAAGGTGGGAAGGATCCCATCTACCATGTTGGTATTGAGCAAAGGCAGAAGTTTTCCATACTTCTCCTTGAAAGCCTGGGGGTTGACCACCAGTTTTCCGAGCTTTCCCAGTTCCTCGACCTGGGGAATCTTGAAGGTGTATTTCCTAGCTCTCTTTCTTCCGTAATCCATGGTATAGATCCTTAAGTCCTTTCTCCGTTTCTCTCTTTCTATGAAGTTCAAAACGTTCGTTATTTAGTTTCCTTGAAAAATGACTCGAAAAAAAGACTCTTTTAGTTGTTTCTTAATGAATGATGCATGAATGCATGAATGCACACACAAGAGTTTTAAACAAACATGGCGTTGAAGGGTATAGTGGTCATGAAGTCAAAACGCAATCCCCGCCCCAATGGTAAACTAAGGTTAAGGATTTTTGTACCTGTAGATCGGGTTCTAGGGGTCTCAGAGTTTTTGCTCAACCTTAAAGATACGTTGATTGGTATCTATAAGAGAGTTTTCTCTGAGTGTAGTATCTGCGTGAAAATTACTTCCGTAATCACCGCTCTACGTCCTAAAAAAAAGGCTTTAAGTGGGGTTAATGTGTTTCTAGGTCCTCCTGGTACAAATCAGTCTTGGAATGCAGTGGCGCAGTTAATCACAACCAGCCAGGCAAATCCCAAGAGTAGACTTGGAAACCAAGATTAGAGGGCCTTCACCGGGAAGACATCCTCCATCCTATCTTATGTTGCACTCAAATCCGGGTATAGGATTTCTCACCACAAGGGGGAATCAAGCCCTTTCCCGATACAGAATAAACAAAATAAACAAATATATATGCAACAATCACATGAAATGACACAGAGGTTAGGCAGGACCTCTCTTGTTTGAGGGGGAATTTGGCATCCCTAATTTCTCATTGGGGCTGGACCAGCAACAGGTCAACCATTGGTTTGGATGAAAAACCATGGTTTTTTAACACTTATATCCCCAGCAGAGTCGCCATTTTTCTGTGGTGGTCGTTTTCTTTACCTCCCCGTTTCACTTGGGAGGACGGCACGCTAAACCCTTCACGCGAAATTTGGAAGGAGAATGCGCCCGTGGTGGGATGAATTTTATTTCAGTTCTTCCTACGATATCACACGAACTTTCTTATTTGTCCTACGAGTAGGAAAGGGGAAAAAAGATCTCAACTAAACCCTAGGAGTTTGCTAAGTGTGGGGATTTCACCTAGACTAGAAATTCTGGAGTCCGGGAGGTCGGTTATACATAGGGAAGTGTTTAAACACCCTACATATCTGTAGTACTCTACAGGAACCTTCTATGTGTCATTGTGATTGTGTTTATTGCTAATGATTGGGAAAGTTTCTCCTTTGTGTTAGGAGAAGGAATTGAATTGACTTAAAGAAAGACAGACAGACAAACTGACTATTTTTGGTATTTTATTAGCTCGCTGAGATTCCTTGTGAACCTCATGCCTACTTATCCCTAGTGGAAGTCAGAGCTTAATGTAGTTCGGGGAACTAACTAGGGAAATTACTTGTTTTTTTTGGTGCCTTGCTTAAAGCTCAAGGTTGAAGCTTGGAATTAAATCTCTGTTTACAGTAAAGAGACATGAAATTATCTCTACAGAGAGGTATTTGTACTATTCTACCACAAACATTTAAAAGTGTGACAGAATAACTGGATTCATTTCATTCAAGAGGGGGACCTTACTTGTGTATGTGCAAGTATACCAGTCAAATGCCTCTTCAATGAAAGAAAGATGCTCATCCAAATTAGGGAAAGTTACCACATGTCTGGGTTTTACTGCCAGCTCATGCCTTTCAAAATCCTAAATGGGAGACTTGATTAAAATTGAAATTGAAATGAAAATGTTTGTTTGAATGTGGTAGAGTAGTAAAAATATCTCTCTATAGAGATAAGCTATGTCTATCTACTGTATAAAAGATTTGAATTTTAACTGGCTTGTATGAGGCCCAAGCTTGAGGCTTTTTGATTGATTAATTAATTATTATTGACTCTGGGAGATGACTCCACTAGGGATTAATTACAGGGTATTTTTTTTGTGTTCTGTACAAAGCCCAGAATTGAGGCTGACTCTACTTAGGGAGACTCTATTTATGTGCCTTGTACAAAGCCCAAGGTTGTGGCTAACTGTTGAGGATAATTGAATGAATGACTCTATTTTATGTGCCTTGTACAAAGCCCAAGGTTGTGGCTGACTCTAGCTAGGGAAAACATTATTTTCTGCCTTGTACAAAGCCCAAGGTTGTGGCTGACTCTTAAATAAACTGGGTATGGATGACTCTATGGGGAAAAGATCCTAGGTGTTAGGAATCTTTGACACATGAAAATATGGTTTATCTGCCTTGTACAAAGCCCAAGGTTGTGGCTACTGAATGATGAAGAACTCACTGGGGAGACTCTATTATCTGCCTTGTACAATGCCCAAGGTTGAGGCTGACTCTTGACAGGGGAGTTTTATTGTTTGGGTGCCTTGTATGAAGCCCAAGGTTGAGGCTAACTATTTTTGTTGGTTTTGACTCTACTGAGGAGGTTTTATTTATTAAAAGACTGTTTTTCTTTGGAAGCTAACCCTTTCCAGGGATTTTGACTCAGCTGGTGAATTTGTCTGTTAAAAGACTGACTTTATCATGTTTTTTGGAGGCTGACCCTTTCCAGGGGTTTTGACTCTTTTTGGGGAAATTATCTCCTAAGAGAAATGAATCTTTATTTTTTTGACATTTAATAATTGACTTTGGAGGCTAACCCTTTCCAGGGATTTATATTAAAAAATGAAAGAATGTGTGGAAGCTAACCCTTTCCAGGGATTTTTGATTGAAATGGATGGCAGAAAGATTATCTAATGGAGACTTCTTGTTTAAAGCCCAAGATGAAGGCTGACACATGCTGAGGAGAAAATAAACATAGATCCTAGACTCTGCTAAGGAAGATTGATGGAGATAAGGGTGACAGAGACTGTCCATGTCTCTCATTCCAAAAGATGTACTCAATGCAAAATTGAGACAAACTTAGCTTGTTTAAAGTCTGGTTTAAATTGGAAGAAACTCACCAGGGTAGGCTAAAAGGTGACTAAAGACCTGTTCCTATGTTTATAAGAAACCTGATGGGTCCTTGTATACAAGCTCAAGAGGAAGCTGGAAATGCTTTTAAGAAGCCTGTGGGTCCTTGTACAAAGCCCAAGAGGAGGCTAATCGAGGGTCCTTGTTATAGCACAAGAGAAAGCTATGTAGTTTTGAACTTATTTTGGCTCTAAGCAAATGGGTAAGAGGTTTCACCGGGAATAATTCCTCTTTGGGTGGATGTGTCCTATTATTTGGATTCTAAGGTTTTTGCCAAGATGTTTCACCGGGAATAATTCATCTTGGGGGTTTGAACTACAGATCTCTAATTAGGAAAGAGCCTTCACCGGGAAGACATTCTCAATCCTAGGCCATATTCCTATAATATATATATAGTTTAACTGTCCTAAGGTTTATACTCAAACGTAGTTCTAAACTAATATATGCGCAGTTTATATTTGACAGTAATTTAAATAAAGACTGTAAATTGAAAGCTTGTAAAGCCTAACCTGGATGGAGTGGAGGCCATTGAAGAAGTATGTACAGAGCCTCAACAGTAATTTTTGTTGTTTTTGTTGATAACAGTTGAATATATATATGATAAACAGTTAATGGTTTTTGAAAACAGAAGAAGTGAAGATGGACAAAGGTCACATAGGTATCTGAAGAGTTTCACCGGGAATAATGCCCTTCAAATACCAGAAGAATGTTTTGAAAACAGAAAGAAGATTTTGAAAATACAGTTTTGAAAACAAGCTAAGAAGAGAAGGTTTTTGGGACTTACACTCTATTAGAGGCCCAGTACTTTACAGTACTGGTTATAAAAACAGTTGGAAAATGATTTAGAATGATGCAAGGTTTTGTTGTTTGAAAACCCTAATCATTTGACTTATTCGGAGATTGAAAACAGTTTTGAAAATTGACAAAAGTCAACTTAATTAAGGTAAAGATGAAGATCTATGCCTAATTAAAACCTAAACAAAACAGGGTTTTATCATAAACCTTATTTACAAAATGATTAGGTTAAAACAAAGTGAATATATATTTAAAGTATTTAAGAAAAAAAACACTTAAAACATATTATTTTAAACCTAATAAAAATATATGAAATAAATAATATTTTTATGATTTTTTTTATTATTCACAAAATAGATATATTAAATGACAAGTGTGTGAAAAATGAAGTGAAAATAAATTAATTTGATAGGTTAAATAATTGGTTAAAGTTGTGAAGAAATTAAATGGGAAAAAGTGGTAAAAAATAGGGTTTGTCACCAACCAGGTTTGAACCCACGCCCTTTGTATTACCAGCCCAAAACAACACCACTGAGCCAACGCGCGCTTGGTGTCATATGCATGATTCCATTGCAATTCATATATTACTCAAATGCATAGAAGTGAAAAAAAGAAATAAAATCAAAAGGTCTGGGGCGAGGGGGATTCGAACCCCAGACCTTGGGCACGCGCAACACACAAACACTCTTTACCACTGGGCTATCACGTTTTAGTCGTTAATGAAACAGGTATCAATCAAAATAAAATAAACTTAGACCTGAGTTTGAAAATTGCGCGCCACCACCATCTTCGTCTTCAACCTCAAGCTCTCAAATTTCAAATTTATGAACTTGCTCATTTCTCAACCATTTGCAAAGATGTAAAGACCAAACTTGCTCTAAATTCACTCACGATTCTAAATATGTAACTATCATAAATTTATATCAACTATATCTAACTAATTTACCAGAAATCGTGAAGAACCCTAAAACTTAAAAATCAAATTAAATGGCTATGCTGAAAGATAAATGAATGATGATAGAGGGTTTTCAATCCTCTGATGATGCTGAACAAGATAGAATCGAGCTATTTCTTAAAGAATGCTTAAATTAAAGAGGTGAGGTTCAGAAACTTACCTCTGAAAATGGAGGTCGTGAGGATGATGGAGAGCACCTGGGCTTGAATGAATGATCTCAATAGCTTCCCTGAGACTCAATGATGCTAACTGAATGCTTATTGTAGCCTGAATCCTTCTGAATTGTTCTATGGACCTCCCTCAATTTCAGCATCAAGTGAACATGGAGGGTGTTGATTCTTGAGTTACAGATGAGCTGCAGCCATCTGGTTAGCTTCACTATGACCTGAGGAGTGTGTCTGGATGATTGGCTTGGCTCGGAACCTCCTGAATTACTCCATGGACCTCCAACTGCAAATGCTCCAAAGTGAGAGCAACAATGGTGTTCCTCCACTTACAGAAGTGATCCAGGTGCTTGGATCACCTCAAATGACCTCCCTTGAGATGTTAGAATGTTCACTTCTCAAAGATGAGCTCTGGTTTGAAGAAATTGATTCTTCTTGCCAAAGAACTTTGAAAAACAATGAACATGAGAAGAGAAAGAGAAAGCAAGGAATATGGTTGCTTTGGTGTGTTTTTCTACTGAAGTATGCTCTCCTATTTATAGGCAAATGACTCAGTACTGATTGGGAGAGTGAGCTTGCTTAGTGAAGCAAGTTTGGTTTCTTAGCCATGAAGAAATTTCAAAGAATATCCAAGTGTGATCATTGCATTTTCGAGCCACCTCCCCTATCCATTGATTCTATCTGATCTTAGGGGACAATTCAGATGCAAAGTGAGCTCTAATTGGTTGGTGAGAAGATTCCTTGGGTGATTCATCAATTTGCCATAAATTCACAAATGTAATCATTACATAATCACATGTTCTTGTTTTAGGAATCTTCTTCAATTATCATGGCATGGTGAAAATGGATGCATGGCATGTTTTCAGATGTGTTATGGGTCGTGTAGCATCCATATTTGAGGTCATGTGCACAAAATTTCAAAGTTCAAAAATGATGCATGACCTATAATTTTACTTCATGAGGCCAACTTTGAACAAGCATAACTCTTAGCTCAAATTGAATTTGGAGAAGGTTGAACACAATTTGGAAAGCCCTAAACATCTACTTTAAATCATTAGTTTATGTCTTCTTCAGAATCATTTGGGAAATTTGTGAAAAATGAGCCCAAAGTTGGATGAAAACTAGGTTAAAACACTTAGAAAAATTTCTAAGTGTTTATGACCTAAACTTCAAAATTTCCAAAACTTCATAAATGATTGATCTTTTGAAAAAAGTTCCTTTGTAAGATGTTGTTTTATTTTTCAAGATCTACAACTTTCATGTTGGAAGTTTTTTGAGTTGTGTAGGTGAAATTTTGAGTTCTCACCATGCCTTCAAAAACCCTAATTCCCGACTTTTTGCTCCTTGATGAATTTCTTTGAATTTCTTTGGTCAAATGACTTTAATATCCATATATTGATGATATTGATCTTTGAAAGTCATTTTTTGACCAAAAACCTTAAAAGTCAAAGGTGATCCCATATAGTTGACTTTTGCCTGACAAAGTGAATTTTTGGACTTTTGTGTAGAAACAAGATCTTATCCTCAAATGAATGATGTAAATGGATTATATTGAGGTAGTAGAGACTCTTGAATCATGTCTTGAGTTTTGGATTCATGCCCTGATTAAAAGTCAACTATCTTGGTGAATTAGGTCAAAACCCTAATTGTCGACTAGAGGACAATGATGAGTGTAGACTTTGAATTGAGGTGTAATGTCCAGTGGATCTTGTCATAAGAGTTATTTGAAGATGATTAATGTCTTTGAATGGTCTCTTTGGGCTTTTTAGGGTTTCCCAAAAGTGATCCCTGATTTTAGTCCTTGATAGGTTCCAAACCCTAGTCTGTTGATCTGAGTAATCCTGTACTTAGATGACTGGGTGTCTTAATCAATCATAGGTGTAATAATGAGGCTTTTGAGTCTTATGATTGTATTAGAGACTAATCCCTCTATTGATTGATCCTTTGCCTGAGTTTTCTTGTCTTTGAACACCCTCGATTGAATGTCAGGCTGCTCTAGGTACTTGCTTTGACTTGATGAAAATCCTGAAGATATGTCATCTCAGGGGGTCAAAAATTAGGGTATGACATGGGGTCTTGAGGTCATGTCCCAAGTTATTAGTTCAAATCCTGAGCAAAAGTCAGGAGTATGCTATCTTCAGTCAAAACCCTAATTTGGTTGATTCAGTGCCTTTGAGCTTGTTGAAATGAATCTCTGAGGACCAAATGTTGATTGTTGATGAAGATAATTCCTTTGAGATGAAGGGAAGACAAAACCCTAATTGATTGTTGCTTGTACTGATGAGTGATTTCTTGTTTAAATCCTGCTGAGTCACAAGTAACAAACACAAGCTATGCAATTTGTTAGAGATGCAAATGATGCATATGCAGATGATATGAGGTGGTATCTTAGGTCAAAAATTGGGGTATGAAAGATGCCCCTATTTAAGTTTCTTCAACCTGAGACATGAAGATTGAAAATCTTCGTTTTGATAGGGTGGAAGAGACCTAAATATCAGAAGACGCAAATTTTGGACCTAAGATACCAAAATTGCGAATGATGCAAGGATATCTTTACCGAGGGGATATCAAAAACTGACTCCACTGGGGACAAGAGATCGGGAAGGATGTCTCAATCCGTTTTAGGAAGAGAATCCATTTTTTTCTTTTTTTTTGGGAAAGCAAGTGTATGCTTTACCGGGGAATGATAGCTTTGTAAGAAAAGCTTACCTATCGACATTATCGACTATCAGCATGGGGATAGACTTGTTTAATAATGCGAAGGTGAAAGGTATGAAACTATATTACCGACTATCAGCATGGTGATAGACTTGACAAGGTAAAAAGAGTTTCAAAGGTTTGGTTAATATTACCGACTATCAGCCTTGTGATAGACATGTTTAATAATATAACCAGAACAAAAAGGTTACCGACTACCAGCCTCGTGATAGTGGTTCTGAAGACATGATCAATTATCAGCCGAGTGATAAAATGATCCTGGAGACTTTGCTAGGGAAATTACTGGTTATTAAGCCTTGTGAACAGTAATAAGACCCTGATTGTCAAATGGTCTTCATGATTGATTTCCTTGAGAGGAAAAAGCTTTTGAAAGAGACATAAGCTGCTCAAACGATGAGGCTATTGCTTATTGTCTATTTTTCACGACTCTGTTTGGGGAATCGGAATTTGAATCTTTGGTAAAGACAAGGTTCTATCCATGAATGAATTGGAAAGAAACAGTCAAACAAACTTTGTACCCAATGAGGAATGAACTCGACTGGGGATTTTCTCCTTCGTTTTGAGAGGAGAAAACTAAAGCAACCTTCTTCCACGAGGAATGATCTCAGTGGGGAACTGGAGAAAGAAGATGTTCTTTCTGCTTATGGGTGACAACCTACTGGAGAGATGACGCGCCCATACTTATTTTTTTTTTTTTTTGAGGATAGATATATCCTAAACAAGTGATTTTAAAGCAAACCTTGAAAAATGCAAGAATGCATAAATGATGCAAGTATGATGAATGATGAATGTCATGAATGTAGCATGCATGCTGACGATACTGACAGACAAAGAAGTATATACCGGAGATGGACCAACGTCGCAATACAACCAGATACTTGGCAAATGTTCTTCAACACGGTGTAGATAACACAGGTGATGAACGGTGTTGCATGCTTTAAACTTCTCCGGGGAAGATAAGCATCTTTTCTTATTGAGATGGAAGAACCTCTTCACTGGAGATGGAAAATCTTCGTCACTGGGGATGAAAGACCTTCTTCACTGGGGATAAAAGACCTTCTTCACTGGGGATAGAAGAGCTTTTCCTATCATAATCTTTGATTCATCCTATGGAGATAGCTGTTGATGTTCCTTCTGTTGTTCACAACTCAAAGGAAAGTTTCGCTTTTATTTTGGAAAAGAAAAGTAAATTCATTTAAAACTTTTTTTTCTCTTTTTCTCAAAAGTGAATAACACAATTAAAGCGTCATTTTGCAAGCTAAAAGAAATTAGAGATTGCAAACAAATGGGCACAAGGCTCAAATTTATTTAATAGGATGGTAATCAGCTAAAGGCGTGATTCCATAGAGTATTTACAAAAGTTGGAAATGGTAATTATGCGGAAAAGGCTACATTGAAAGCAATAACCACTATTCCCCCTAACAACTTTGAGTTCCAACTGTGCTTGTCGCTTCAGATTGGCGATGATTTGATTGTAGATCCTTTGATGAAAAAGACTCTTCAGGTGACGAAGCAAGGACTAATGCAGTTACTTTGTCATCAATCCCTAATTTTTGCCTAGATTGCCTTTTCAGGTTTTCAATCTACCAGGATGCATTTTTTTTTATTGTCTCTAATTTTTGCCTGGACCACCCTTTCGGGTTTTCAGTCCACCGAGACGCTCATTTTTGCCTAAGTCGCCCTTTGCGGGTTTTCGACTTACCGAGCTGTTCTTTTGTATTTTTAGACAAAGTATTTCTTGACTGCATCAGCATTCACAGGATGTGGGAGTTCATCACCATCCATGGTTGCAAGAGTCATGGCGCTGCCAGAAAATGTTCTTTTGACAACATACGGGCCTTCATAATTAGGAGACCATTTGCCCCTAGAGTCTGGTTGAAAAGACAAGATCTTTTTAAGCACGAGGTCGCCTTCTCGAAATTCACGATGTCGAACCTTTTTGTTGAAAGCCTGTTTCATCCTTGCTTGGTATAACTGTCCATGGCATAGAGCAGTCATACATTTCTCTTCGATTAAATTCAACTGATCGTATCTGCTTTGACACCATTCAGCCTCTGATAACTTAATCTCCATGAGGACTCTCATTGATGGGATTTCAACTTCTACGGGGAGTACAGCTTCCATGCCGTATACTAGAGAAAAGGGAGTTGCCCCTGTTGAAGTATGCACTGAAGTACTGTACCCATGTAAAGCAAATGGCAGCATCTCATGCCAGTCTTTGTAAGTGACGACCATTTTCTGGACGATCTTCTTAATGTTTTTGTTGGCAGCTTCAACTGCGCCGTTCATTTTTGGTCTGTAAGGAGAAGAGTTATGATGCTCAATCTTGAATTCCTCACATAATTCTTTCATCATTTTGTTGTTTAAGTTTGAACCATTGTCAGTAATGATCCTGCTGGGAATACCATATCGGCAAATGATGTTATTCTTGATAAACCTCACAACCACTTGTCTTGTAACGTTGGCGTAAGATGCTGCTTCGACCCATTTGGTGAAGTAATCAATTGCCACTAAGATGAAACGATGACCGTTTGAAGCTTTCAGTTCGATCATTCCGATCATGTCGATACCCCATATGGAAAAAGGCCATGGAGATGAGAGAACGTTGAGTAGAGTCGGTGGCACATGGATCTTATCTGCGTAGATCTGGCACTTGTGACATCTCTTCACGTGTTTACAACAATCAGATTCCATTGTCAACCAATAGTATCCTGCTCTTAGTATCTTTTTGGTCATTGCATGCCCATTAGAATGAGTTCCAAAGGACCCTTCATGTACTTCATGCATTAACATGTCTGCTTCGTGTCTATCCACGCATCTGAGCAAAACCATGTCGAAGTTTCTTTTGTATAGCACATCTCCGTTCAGGAAGAAACTGCCAGAAAGTCTCCTTAGAGTTTTCTTATCTTTGTTTGATGCCCCAAGTGGGTACTCTTGAGTTTGAAGGAAGCGCTTGATGTCGTGGAACCACGGTTTATCATCGATGACTGCTTCAGTTGCAAACACATAGGCGGGCCTTTCAAGGCGCGTAATTCTGAATGTAGGCATATCGTTCCAATGATTGACTTTGAACATGGAAGATAGAGTAGCTAAAGCGTCTGCCATTCGATTCTGATCTCGAGGTATATGATGCAATTCAACCTTGTTGAAGAAAGTCAACAGACGTCTTGCATAATCTCTGTAAGGAATCAAGCCAGGGTGGTAAGTTTCCCACTTGTCTTTGATCTGGTTGATCACGAGAGCTGAATCTCCATATATGTCGAGGATCTTGATCCTTAAGTCAATGGCTTCTTCGAGACCCATGATACAAGCTTCATATTCTGCGATGTTGTTGGTGCAATCAAATAGCAATCTGGCGGAGAATGGGATATGAGTACCCTTGGGAGTGATGATGATTGCCCCAATTCCATTGCCAAAAGCGTTTACTGCTCCGTCGAAAATTAGGCCCCATCTTGATCCAGGATCAGGACCTTCTTCAGGTAATGGTTCGTCACAATCTTTCATCTTCAAGTACATGACATCTTCGTCAGGAAAGTCAAACTTGAGAGATTGATATTCATTAATTGGTTGATGTGCCAAGTGATCGGCGAGAATGCTTCCTTTGACCGATTTTGAGCACGGTACTCAATGTCATACTCAGATAACAGCATTTGCCATCGAGCAATCCTTCCTGTTAAGGCAGGCTTTTCAAAGACATACTTGATTGGATCCATTTTGGAGATTAACCAAGTAGTATTGTTGATCATGTATTGGCGGAGACGTTTTGAAGCCCAAGCCAAAGCGCAACATGTTTTTTCGAGCATGGAGTAACGAGACTCACAGTCTGTGAATTTCTTACTCAGGTAATAGATGGCATGCTCCTTCTTACCGGTTTCATCTTGCTGTCCAAGCATACAACCCATGGATTCTTCCAACACGGTAAGGTACATGATTAGTGGTCTTCCTTCAACCAGAGGAATCAATATTGGTGGTTCTAACAGGTATTCCTTGATACTGTCGAACGCTTTCTGGCAATCTTCAGTCCATACAACCCCTTGATCTTTACGGAGAAGCTTGAAAATTGGCCCACAAGTAGCAGTCATTTGAGAGATAAACCTAGAGATATAGTTCAATCGTCCAAGAAATCCTCTTACTTGCTTTTTAGTCTTTGGTGCAGGCATCTCTTGAATAGCTCTGACTTTGTCGGGATCTACTTCAATACCTCTTTGGCTGACAATGAAACCCAAGAGTTTTCCAGATCTAACCCCAAAAGTACATTTGTTAGGATTCAAGCGAAGCTGATATTTCCTTAATCGTTGAAACAACTTCAAAAGGTATTCAATATGTTCTTCTTCTGTGCTGGACTTGGCTATCATGTCGTCCACATAAACTTCAATTTCTTTATGCATCATGTCATGAAAGAGAGTAGTCATCACCCTTTTGTAAGTTGCGCCTGCATTCTTCAATCCAAACGGCATCACTTTGTAGCAAAAGGTACCCCATGGGGTGATGAAAGATGTCTTCTCCATGTCTTCAGGAGCCATCTTGATCTGATTATAACCGGAGAACCCGTCCATGAAGGAAAAGACGTTGAATTTAGCGGTGTTATCAACCAGCATGTCGATATGTGGTAATGGAAAGTCATCTTTTGGACTGGCCTTGTTCAAGTCACGGTAGTCAACACACATTCTGACTTTGCCATCTTTCTTCGGAACTGGCACTATGTTGGCCAACCATTGAGGATACTCAGAGGTGACTAGAAAACCTGCGTCGAGTTGCTTTTGAACTTCTGCTTTGATCTTGTTAGTCATATCAGGGTGAGTCCTTCGCAATTTCTGCTTAACTAGCGGACATTCTGGCTTCAATGGCAAGTAATGCTGAACAATATTGGTATCCAACCCAGGCATGTCTTGGTAGGACCAGGCAAACACGTCAACATATTCTTTGAGAAGGTCTGTCAACTTACTCTTGATATCAGTATCAAGCAGCGATCCAATGGTCACTTCTTTTTTGTCTTCTTCAGAACCCAAGTTGATCTTTTCTAAAGGCTCTTTGTGAGGCAGAATGGCTCTTTCCTCGTGCTTAAGTAATCGAGAGATCTCGTCCGGGATCTCCTCTTCTTCCTCTTCTTCGGCTTCGAACACAGGAAACTCAAAGTTGGGAGAGGGCATAGGGTTATTGCATTCAATGGGTTTATCAATAGTAAATCTGCACATGTGATTTATATTTATTTCAGAAAATTTATGAATGCAAGAGTGTATGCAGATTTTTTTTGAAAAGTTTTTTATTATTTTTTTTATTTTGGTTTTTTAGGATTACCATTTCCAGAAAAAAGCAAAAAATAAAACATATAATGTAGGGAATTCAAAATGACACTTTATTTATGATTCATTTTTGAAACAAAGCCCTAAACACAAACTCATTTGTCTTGGGCAGGACAAAGAGGGAAACCTTTAAAACAAAGCCCTATACACAAAGTTATTTGGGCAAGACATTTAAAAGCAAAGCCCTATAAAACATCTCTCTACTTTGGGCCGGGCAGGAGGTCAAAATAACAGCGAGGTGATTACTTTGAGCGGCGAACAACATTCGGAACGTCGACAGCTTTCCAGTAGCAACGAACTCCTCTGTGTATTATGTATTCAGGAAAAATCCCCTCAGAATTATCTTCAGTATTGACATTGACCGCTGGTCGAGCAGGATTTGAAGGTCCTGGTTTGTCACCCTTGTTCTTTGTAGAGTTGAAACGGTCTTCTTCTACTTCTTGAAGAGCATAAGATGAGTCACAATCTTCAGAATTTTCAGGATGTATTTCCCAGTCTTCAGGATGAAGAGACTCATTGTCAGCGACACTTTCCGAGTCAGTTGCGGGACCATCTTCCACTTCATCTTCAAAAATGGCATTTATGTGATAGTAACCATCTTCAGGATTATGAACCTTGGCAGATACATTGAATCTGAAATCTTCAGTAATTTCAGGCTGCTGAGAAAATTGAGAGCATTGGTAAGCCTCTTCTGGTTGACTATTATATTCAAAGGGATCTCCCCATCCAGTTGGTTGGATGTCTTCAATCGCAATCTTTGAACTTTCAGGTGCAGTGTATTTCACCATATAATCAAATTTTCCACTTGGTTGTCCCAAGGTGTCCCAAACCTCTGCAGGAATAGGCTCAGTTTCATTGCCTTTGGATTTCTGTGACGGAGGATATGGTTCTTCCTGAGATATGTATCCCGAGTCATTGAGATAACATTTCCATTCTTCTTCATCATCGGAGAGACCTTCTTTGATGCATTCTTCGATAAGGACATTAACCTCTTGAGGAATTGGGTTAAGGAACCCTCCACTATGGAACGTTTCTTTGATCGGACGAAGGGTTTCATCCTTCTTGGTGCAGTTTGAGAATGTTGGTGAACATCCGAGTCCTGCTCTAGTTTCATTCTTGGTCGGGATCACAACTTGCCCCCAGCCAGTGGTAGTTCCATCTTTCACTACTTTTACTGCCTCTTTGTAAGAAGAGATTGATGCTTTCTTCTTAGAATATTCGTCTTCTAAAGAGAGACCTTGGAACTGAGTTCCTTCCACATCATCAGCACCAATGAAAGAGAAATTGGATAAATGACTCACCATTAAGGCTTGTTCTCCACTTATTGTTATCAATTTTCCATTTGTTACAAATTTTAACTTTTGATGGAGCGTAGAAATTACTGCCCCTGCTTCGTGGATCCATGGTCGTCCCAACAGACAGCTATAAGCAGCTTGAATGTCCATGACCTGGAAGGTGATTTGAAATGTATGTGGACCAATTGTCATGGGAAGGTTGACTTCGCCGATAACAGATTTTCGCGATCCATCAAATGCTTTGACAACTACACCACTGAACTTCATAGGCATTCCTTGGTAAGACAAGCGAGCAAGAGTCTTCTTTGGCATAACATTCAAGGAAGATCCGGTGTCTACCAACACATTAGACAAAGAGTATGACTGACAGTTCATAGAAATGTGCAAAGCAAGATTGTGATTTCGGCCCTCCTCGGGGAGTTCTTCATCACAGAAGCTTAAATTGTTGCAAGCTGTTATGTTAGCTATTATCCCATCAAAATGGTCAACAGTCACATCATGATCCACAAAAGCTTGATCCAAAACTCTCATCAGGGCTTCCCTGTGGGCTTCTGAATTCAACAGCAATGAAAGTATTGAGATTTTTGAAGGAGTCTGCATAAGCTGATCCACAATCTTGTATTCACTTCTTTTGATAAGCTTCAAAATTTCGTCAAAGTCAGGATTGACATTGGTTCCACTGGATTGACCAACATCAGTGTTTGTATTACTGACAGGAGTTTCCTCAGGATTCCCCACTGGAACATTGATATGATTTTGTCCGGCTGCAGGAGCAACAGGCTGCTTTGGAGGTAGTGGAGTATACACACGTCCACTTCTTCTTATTCGACTTACATCAGCGATGTTTACGACAGATGAAAGAGTAGGTAAAGGAACTTCTTGTCCATTCTTTATCATTGTTGCATTATAGTTGTATGGAACTGCCTTGTCAGAGTCATATGGAACAGGTCCAGGTAGACAAATGATCAAAGGAGCAATAGGAACCTTCGGCTTGTTGTAAGTAACTTCTATGCGCTCAGGCATGTTGAAATGAGGAACGATGACGTTAACTTTAGGCATTTCCGAGTTGATATCTGAGACTAAAAGCTCATGCGGATAACATCCTATCATGTTAACTTCATCTTCATTCCTATTTCTGTAGATCTGAAGAGTACCATTATCTAACAGAACTTGGAGATCTCTTCTCACAATCGAACATCCGTGAGGATCTACACAACATATGCTGCAGGAACCGTAGTGATGTCGGTGAAAGTCTCGCGTTTGACAGAGAATGGCGTGCATTTGTACCAAATCTGCTCTTGAGAAGTTGATATTATAGACTCGGTATTGGCCAGAACATCCATACACCATGTTTACAACATGCCCTCCATGATTGGGTAGCGGATTTGCTTGCACATTTGGATTCAAATTTCTGAAAGAGAGGAGATTAGATCTAACCAACCTCTGAACTTCATATTTCAAGGCTATGCAATGCTCAAGATCATGGCCAGGTGCTCCTTGATGATAAGGGCATGAGACCTCAACTTTGTACCACCATGGGAGTTTCTCAGGTACTGGTGGTGGTGCTCTAGTTTGAACGAGACCTTTTTCAACCAACGCAGGGTACAACTCTGTGTAGGTCATTGGAATCGGATCAAACTGTGGAGCTCTTTGTACACGATTCTGATTGTTGTTAAACTGCTGAGCCTGTTGTCGAGGCTGTTGTTGTTGAAACTGCGGAGTAAATCCCGGATTCGGTGTTGTATTAACGACTGGCGCGATAGCAGCAATCTGTTGTTGACGATTGACGTTCCCTCTTGACTTTCCTTGGGACACCATGTCAACACTTTGTTCTTTCTTCTTTTGGAAACCACTTCCAAACTTTTTGGTTCCGCTTGAAGATCCACCTTCTTTAGTTAGACGTCCGGTTCGGACTCCTTCTTCTAGACGCATCCCCATGTTTACCATTTCGGTGAAATCACTTGGAGCACTAGCAATCATGCGTTCATAATAAAACGGACTGAGAGTATTCAAGAAGATCTTTGTCATCTCTTTCTCTTTTAACGGTGGATTAATCTGAGCAGCAGTTTCTCTCCATCGTTGGGCATATTCTTTGAAAGCTTCATGGTCTTTCTGAGCCATGGATCGGAGCTGATCTCTGTCTGGAGCCATATCCGAGTTGTATTTGTACTGTCGGACAAAGGCCTCACCTAGGTCATTGAAAGTCCGAATATTGGTGCTATCCAAACCTGTGTACCACTTCAGTGCGGCACCAGTCAAACTGTCTTGAAAGTAATGGATGAGCAACTGATGATTATCTGCATAAGTAGACATCTTTCTGGCATACATTACGAGATGACTTTGTGGACAAGAACTACCTTTGTACTTCTCAAAGTCAGGGACCTTGAATTTAGCAGGTATTTGTACACTGGGAACCAAACATAGCTCCTGGGCATTCTTTCCAAACAAATCTTTTCCCCGAATAGCTTTGACTTCCAGTTGAATTTTGTTGAATTGTTCTTGGAGATCTCCCACAAGGCTTCGCTGATTTGTGCTATCACCCTGATCATGATAAATCTCGTTGTCTCCGTAAGGAACAGTGTGAACCGTAGGAGTAGAAACCGTCATAGTGGGTTGAGAAAGTGCCATAGTGATTTGGGAAAAGTTACCCCTGAATGTGGGATAAATGCCGAACCTTGTGCAGCAGGCGCTTCAGTTGTGGTTGTTTGAACCCCAGAGAAATTATGGCGGAAACCTGCACCAAAGCTGAAAGGCGTGCCCCAACCTTCTGGCATAGAGAAAGATGGAATGCTGAATGCAACTGTAGAAACTGGAGTAGTGACTTCAGATGTTACCGTTGCTTGACTGTTAGGTGGCGGCGGCTGATTCTGTGCAGCCATTAAGGAGTCAACCAGAGTAGTGAGACTTTCCAACTTTTCCTGAAGGGTGGTCACTGTACCACGAAGCTCAATATTCTCTTGTTCAGAGTATTCCATTACTCTTCTTCTGCTTGAACGAGTATTGTATCTGTGACCTGATTGCGAGCGCGGTCGAGAAACTTTGAGACGCGACAGCTTGACGATCTATTGGAGAAAGATCCAAAAGATAAGACTCTATACAACAGACTCGATATGCAGAATGATGTATGAAAAAAGAAATTTATGATTTTTCCAATCATTTTAAAGATTATTTCCTTGCAAACATTTGAACACAAACTATTCTTTTATTGAAATAATGGGAAATGTTACAACATTGGAGCGTAGCTCCTTACAAAAGCAAATGATAAATAAAAATCTAAACAAATCCTAAGCATCTTCATCAGACGAAGAACCAAATGCGTTGTGCAGCTTGAGCTTCATGATTTCTTACCCATAGTAAGCTTTCAACTCGGCCTTTTCAGCCCTCAGCTTGTCAACAACATTCTTCCAATTGTCAGGCATCGGAGCGTTGCTGGTCGAGGCTTCAAGATTTTTCTTGCTTTCTTTGATGTACCTCCTGATTGCGGCGTCTTTCCGACGGATCTTCTCATCTTTAATCATGAGCCATCCATCTTGATAACAGAGTGTTTCTTCGTGATCTTTCACTCGTTTCTTCAACATTCTGTTTTCCACATCAGTTCTTCGAATCTTTTCTTCCCAAGCGTCTTTTTCTAACCTCATCTTGGCTAAAGTCTCTTGGTATTCTTCTATAGTGGGAATGTCGGGCAATTGAGATACTGCAGGGAACATGGGTTTTTCATAATCATAAGGCATTTGAAACTCCTTTGCTCTTTTCTTTACCCAGCAGGTGTAGGCGTTCTTGGCAATGCAATTCCTTATCCCACCTTTTTCTTTTCTTCGGACGTCGTACCAAGCCTTCACCATTCTTGTCTTCAACCTCTGAGGATCCTCTCCTTCTTGGTAGAAGTAGCTTTCCACTGCAAGACCAACAGGTTTAACTGAATTTGCATACCCGAGTTGTCGTCGGGCTAGGATTGGATTGTAGTTAATTCCTCCTTGTGTACCAATGAGGGGTACGTTGGCGAACTCTCCACAACTATCAATGGTTTCTGTGCCGCAGCGAGCCAAGGTATACCAATGAATATCATTATTAGTAAGAGACATAAGCCTTTGAGACCAACGTAAGCCTTCTTGGTTTTCCGTGAAAGTAGGAGACTCAGGTAAGTGTGAAACAATCCATTTGTACAAAAGAGGTGCACAACATACAATGATTCCACCACCTTGGCGATTCCTATGATGGACAGAGAAATACATGTCACCAAGCAAAGTCGGAACAGGATTTCCAATCAGAAAGATCTTTATGGCGTTGATATCAACAAAGTCGTTGATGTTGGGAAACAGAACCAACCCATAGATGAGCAAGGCTAGTACAGCTTCAAAAGCTATCATGCTACCAGTTTCAATGAAATCAAAGGCTTTCTTTATTAAAAACTGCGAAGTCAAACCCGGAAGGTTTCCTTTGGTAGTCCAATTACTTTCTACTTCAGATTTCTTCAAGTGGATACCTGCTGCAATGGCTGGTGACTTAGGAATGGCTTACAAACCATTGAAGGGTATTTTGTCAGACACATGAATACCCAAAAGATTGGCATATTCTTCCAAGGTTGGTACCAACTGATAGTCTGGAAAGGTGAAACACCGGTAGACGGGATCATAGAACTGAACCAGAGTTTTGAGAAGTCCTTCATCAACGTGAGTGTTCAAAATAGGAAAAAGCTTTCCATGGCTTTTCCTAAAATCGGAAGGATCTTGTACAAAAGATGCTAATTCTTTCAGTCTTTCCACATTAGGCTCTTTGAAACCGTATTTCTTGGTATGCCTTTTTACCCACTCCATCACTTAATCCTATAATGTTTGCAAGGAAAATTTCTCTAAAATGTTTTTGGAAAAAATCATGTTTTTATGGAAAAAGATGGGTTTTTTAATGAATGTATGAATGCATGGATGCGTGGATGCCACATATTCAAACATGGTAAAGCAAACATGGTAGTTCAAACATGGTAACGCAAACATGGTACTACATACATGGTAATACAGACATGGTAATACAAATATGGTACACACAGGTTCAAAGGTCCAGCGTCACGAGCATGAGGTCAGAGAACCAAACATGGGATAGTACTAGGGTTTATCACCTGCAAAACATGTTCTACTGATACGTTAGAGTCTACATTTTTCTTTCGGATATTACCGGCTTTGCACAATTAAACTTATGAGCCAGCAATATTCTCAAGAAAAACTCGTCTGAGTGTGGTTCTCCGCATGACAACTAATCCAAGTCTTCACCTGAATAGTTTCTGCACCACAACCTAATAAGGCCAGGATGGGTTGGGGTTCTACAGCCAACTCAGCTTCTACAGTTCAATGAAAGCAATAATGTCTTCGCAATTAAACTTGCTAAACATATACTACCAACAAGGAACCTCCACTGAGCGGAAGGATTCTCATGCTGACTTTTTAAGGACTGACTCCTTGTATGCCATACATGACTATACCCTCCACCTAATTCTTATGTGTACTTAATCCGGGTTAGGATTTGTCCATAATGTATCACTTGTAACAGAACCACACAAGTAACAGAACCAAAGAACCACACATGTAATAAGAATAAAATAAAAACAAAACAAATAGAAATAACCCTTTCTTTGGAAACAATAAAAAGTTTTGTCCCCAGTGAAGTCGCCATTTTTCTGTCGCGGGGAAAAATCGTAATCTTTTTTCGGGATGAGACACCTGATGCCTTCTTTGGGCTCGAGTGCTCAAAAAATGATTTTTCTTTTGTTTCGACCAAACTTTTTATTGTTTCCAAAGTAGGAAAAGGAAAAAAGCTGCAATAACCTAAAAAGTAGGGGAGAGATCTTGGGTAAGAGGGTTGGTTATACGAAGGGAAGGTATTAGCACCCAACGTATTTATAGTACTCTATAGGCTTTTTTTTGTGTTTGTTTCATTCTATGTTATGGTGGAGGTTCTGTTGTGAAATAGGTGGGACCTAGGGTGTTTGTTTGATTATGCTCGCAAAGATCATCGCGATCCTCTGCATACATATACCTTAGAGGGAATCAGAGCATCTGTAGCTCGGGTCTACGGGTGCTAAGGTTTGAATGGTTTTTTTTGTTTTTGTTTTGCTCGCCAAGGATATGACCTTGTGCCTACGTATTCTCAAAGGGATGTTGAGAAAGTTAGAGCAATTGTAGTTCCCACTTATGCTAGTGGAAGCAAAGGATAAGAGACAAATGTCATCTAAATGTTCGATGTATCTAATCTATATCATCATATACATCTGTTTGTTTTTTGTTTGAAAATTTTTTCATTATAAGCCCTGGGCTGTGCCACTTATGGCGCTTAGAATGATAAAGATGTTTTTTTGTTTAACCAGCCTTGTGGCAAAAACTTTCAATGAAGTCAGCCTTGTGACAAAAAGTTTTGATTAATCAGCCAGCCTTGTGGCAAAAGTTTCAATGAAGTCAGCCTTGTGACAAAAACTTTGATTAATCAGCTAGTATGGTGGCAAAACGGTTTGATTGATTAGCGAGCCTTGTGGCAAAAAGAGTTTGATTGATTAGCCAGCCTTGTGGCAAAAAAGTTTGATTGATTAATTGTTTGTGATGTTATAGAAGAGATACTCCTATCATAGAGATGAAAAATGTCTAATCTCCTAGGGTATTTGTTTTGGATATTGGGGATGCTTATAAGAAGCCCGTGGGTCCTTGTACGAAGCCCAAGAGGAGGCTATCCGAGGGTCCTTGCATTGTAAGCCCAAGAGGAGCTATGGGAGGGACAATCCAGGGTCCTTGCATTGTAAGCCCAAGAGGAGGCTATGGGAGGGACAAGTCGTTTGTACGAAGCCCAAGAGGAGGCGTGGTATAGTTGGTTTGAGCTCTTAGAGCGATTTCACCGGGAAACCATACTCTATGTCCTAACCTAAACTAGGGAGATTCTTTGCACGAAGCCCAATAGGAGGCTATGGGGAACCTAGTGTTGTACTAAGTTGAACAAGCATATATAACACAATCACAAGTATGAACAAGTACGAACAAATATGAACAAGTACATGAACAGATATGAACAGTTATACATATATGACAAAGTGTGTGTATATAATGGAGTTTATGAAGGAAATATACCTGTAAGCATGATCCATTTGTATACACAGGGCTCGGGACTCATACTCGGGGAGAGGTCCTTTTGAGTTTATTCAAAGCTAAGTAAACAGGTATTTACAAAGGGGCTTGGGACTTATACCTACATGGAGGCCCGTGGTATTTTATAAAACATGGTTGATTGTATATTTACAGACGCGTCGTTTGAAAAACTGTTTAAAAGTTGTTTTGAAAGAAGTTTTCTGTTTGAAGAAAAACTGTACAAAGGCAAGGGTATGTACAAAAGGGGCTTGGGACTTATACCTACATGGAGGCCCATGGTATATTTGAAAAGTTTGAAGTTTTGTTGTTTTGAAAATGATTTGAAAACTGTTTGAAAAGATTTTATTTTGAAGAATGTTTTATTGTTTTGAAAACTGTACAAAAAAAGGAAAAGAAATGGGACTTACACTCTCTAATATTCGAGAGGCCCCACTTCATTTTGAAAATCAATTGATCAATAAAAAAAAGATTTAATCAATAGTTTCTTTTAAAAAGAAAAATAAAAAAGAAATGGTTATCATTTTGAAAAGGATCGCGATCGCTCGTTTTAAAATGATTTGAATTTAAAAGAAATCAACTTAATTAATGTTAAAACAAGTTTTAATGCTTAATTTAAAAGAAATATTTACAAGTGATTAGGTTAAAAATTAAATGAAAAAATAATAATTAAAGTATTTAAAAACATTTAAAAATACATCATTTTAAACCTAATTAAGAACATATTAAATAAATCCTTTTTTGTGATTTTCTTTGATATTGTCAAAATATGCATATTAAATAAGAGGTGTGTAAAAAATGAATCAAGAATAAGTTGATTTGAATGGTTAAATTAAATGATGAAGTTGTGAAGAAAAATGAAAAAAAAGTGATAAAAAAATTGGACTTTGTCTTCACTAAGGCTTGAACCCACGCCCTCACTCTCACCAACCAAAACATGGACCAACTGCGCCACGCTTGTGGCTTGTTAATAACACGCATCAAACTGATTATATTTTAAAACTTGGATTTGAATTTTCTGAATAAAAAATGGCGCCAAGAACACACCTTCAACTGATTTTTGAAAATCTTTGAAACGAATTGTTTTGATCAAGTGAAGGGTCTATCTTGCTCGATTTTGGACGAGGAACACAATGGTATCATTTAATTGCATTTATTTTAACTCTAGGGCTATCAATTTTCTGATGAACACGAAGAACCCTAATATGACAAATCATTGTGAAATCGTGTATGATCATGATATGATGCAATTGATTGAGGGTTAATGATCCTCATAGGTGCAGAAACAAGATGGTATATCAATATTTCATTTATGATGCGTGCATGGTAGAGTTTGAAGTTCATGAGGCTTACCTTCAAAAACGGCCAAACTGGAAATTGAAATCGTGCCTGGAGGTGTTACAGATGTTGTTGTTCAATCTGGACAGCTTCAGTGGACCTTAGGGAAGGTGTCTGGATGCTTGGAACAGTTTGAATTCATCTGAGCTAAGCTATGGAACCCGATCTGCAGAGCCTTCAAGTATGAATCGAATTTGAAGATGGAGGCGTTTCAGATCATGGATGATGGTTGGGACAGTTCATATGAAGTATATGGATGGTGTTAGAAGTGTTAACTTGGACAGATATGGCCTGGAATTGATTTTGGCATGATAAGGCTTAGGTTATGCATATTTGAGAAGTGAGGTAGTGATTTTGAGTTTTAGGTGTTTTTGGGGTGTATGGATGGATCAAACACATCCCATATGATGTTTGTGGCTTGTGGGAAGCATCACTTGGCTCAGAACTTGCAAGGTTTAGAGGTTGAGTTTTCTACCTCTTTGAAAACTATGAAACTTGTAATTCAAGAAAGAAAGAGAAAACCTATGCTTTGTGAGGTTTTGGTGTGTTTTTGAATGAAGTAATGACCTCTATTTATAGGCCAAACTTTCTGAACTCAGAGCTTTGCAACTTGCTTCTTCTTTGGTGATTTGGCACTTAAGGGATAGAAAGGAATCTTACCATTAAATGCATATGGTTAAAGTTACTAAACCATGGTTAAAATTGGCTATGCTTCTTATCTCTTTCCCATCTGTCTCAAATCAGAAAATATCTTCCAATTATTGCCTCTATGTATCATTACTTGGTCCATTTGGCAACTTGGTTCATAACTTAGTGAAAATGGTTTGAAATTTCAAGTGAGAATGATCACTAAATGCATAATTCAAAACCATAGCTATGCTCCATATTTTTTCATGCTCTTGGACATTTTGAAAAGCTCATGTTACACACTTCAAAACCCTAGTTGAAAGTTTCTTCAAGACCTTTAAGGAAATGGGTGAAAAAGATCCATGAACTTTGAAGAAAATGAGATTTCAAGTGAAGTTTTCAAAAAGTACCAACTTTGAAGCTCCATATCTCTTAAATGGTTGATCTTATGAAAAAAAATTATATGTGTCAAAGTTGTTTATTGGATCAAAATCTACAACTTTCATGTTGGAAGTTTTTTTCAGTTTGTAGGTGAAATTTTGAGAAATTTCCTTCCAAAGTTTGGAAAAAACCATTGAAAAAACACAGAAAATTTTCTAAGTATAAAAGTCAAACTTTTGACTTTTTGATTCTTGATTAATTTTCTTGATTTTTCTTGATAAAATGACTTCACATATCATATATTGATGATTCAAAACTTCAAAAGTCATGGTTGACCAAAATTCCCCAAAAGTCAATGGTGATCTTGTACAGTTGACTTTTTTCAGACGAATCGCGTTTCTGGAGATTTCAAATGAACCAAGCTATCCTCACCAAATGAATGGTATGAATGGATCATATTGAGGCATTAGAGGATATTGAGCCATGATTTGAGTTGTGGCACCATGTCCTGATTAAAAAGGCAGTTGTTCAGTGAATTAGGTCAAAAACCCTAATTGTCGACCTGATGAAATTGATGACTGTGGATCTTGAATTGAGATGTAATTTCCATTGGATGTTGTCATAGGGATTATTTGAAGATGATTGAAACCTTTGATTGACTTCCTGGGGATTTTTAGGGTTTCCCAAATGTGATCCCTGATTTTGGTCCCTGATAGTTCAAAACCCTAATCTAATGATTTGAAATTTCACTGTTGATCAATCCTTGTGTAGGAGATGTCTTGAGCCAATGGATTAGGTCAAAATGATGCACTTTGGGTCTTGAGGTCATGTCCCAAGTCATTAGGTCAAATCCTGAGCAGAAGTCAGGAGTATGCTATCTTCAGTCAAAACCCTAATTTGGTTGATTCAGTGCCTTTGAGCTTGTTGAAATGAATCTCTGAGGACCAAATGTTGATTGTTGATGAAGATAATTCCTTTGAGATGAAGGGAAGACAAAACCCTAATTGATTGTTGCTTGTACTGATGAGTGATTTCTTGTTTAAATCCTGCTGAGTCACAAGTAACAAACACAAGCTATGCAATTTGTTAGAGATGCAAATGATGCATATGCAGATGATATGAGGTGGTATCTTAGGTCAAAAATTGGGGTATGACACATAGGAAGTAAAAACTAATCATGAAAAAACATGGGAGTGGATGATTAATCCCCTGTTATTCAAGAGAGTTGATATAATGGTATAAGAGGTAGAGTCATAAAAAATAAGTTGAAATACTATATTCCACTAATCTTTGGACAAATTATGTGAAAAAGATTGTTAATTGTGACATCTTTGAATTTAATTCAATTTAATTTAATTGTTATATGTCAGTGATGATATTTAAAAATTACCACTTTTACTTTTTTTACTTACTCATCAATTTGAATAACCATTTAAAATTGATAATGAATTTTAATTACTAATGCAATTTGCTCAATTTCAAAAAAAAATATTTTGATGGATGTTAAAATAATAGTCAAGCTAATGATTTAAAAAAAGTGGTCTAAGCGATTAAAATAAAAGGTGTGTTTGTTTCAAGTTTAGAAATAAGATTCCCGAAAATACATGAATAAGAAATGGTATACTCATGTTTGTTACAAGATTGAAAATGATTATTTCCAGGAATAAAGATTCCAAGGAAAAAAACATCTTCCTATAACTTCTCAAATTTCCATGAAATTATTCTCATATAAATTTTTTAAAATAAATTAATTAAAATCATAAATTTATTTAAGAATATAAAAATGTTTGTCAAACAACAGTTTAAAATAATTCCTTAGAATAAATTTCCTATCTTTATTTTCCATGATAAATAATTCCTGGGAATAAATAATGACTCCTTGAAACAAACGCCCCCAAAATTAAGATAAAATATCTTACTATAATTCTTGATGGATAATAAACATAAGGAAATAGTTAAGTAAATAATATATCAACAGAAAGAAAAGTGATTATATGATTTGCACACCAACATGGCTGAAAAAGTATTTTAATATTTTATTTAATTTCTATATGTACTACATTAGAAACTCGAAATAAATTTTTTTTAGGTGTTAGCATGCATTTGGGAAGAGATTATGAATTAAATGATTCTGATGCATGTATTTAAAATTGGAATTTCTGGAAATGCAGCATATACCAATCAATTTGTCTAGGGGAGCAACCGATTGGGTGTTCTTCAAAAAGTGAAAAATAGCAAATAAAAGGAGCAAGCAATCGACTCTACCAATGGACCAATCAATTGGTCCTTTAGAAAAATTGAAAAAAAGTTAGTTACAAACAGTATAACAAAACTATAGATTGGTCAACGACGACAATAAATTGGTCAGTCGATTGTTTTAGTCATAACTTTTAATCCGTAAGTCCAAACGAGATTCTGTTTCAAGCGTTGGAAAGCTAACGCGATTTCCTTTATGTTGATAATATAGTTGAGGGGTAGTTATATGATCACTATATAAATGTTTGTGTGTGTTGAGGTGTGTATGTTGATTTAAATGTGAGTTGCATAATATGTGAATTATTAATTTTATTGAGTTGAAATATTATATGTGTGCTTGAGTTGTGTTGCTATGCTGAGTGTTTTGTTAAGTTGTTGTGGTAATCCAGAAGAGGGGATTACGCGAGTTTTTCAATGCATATATGTTAGGATCAGAAGAGGGGTCATAAAACATTGAAATTTTGTTAACATGTTCATAAATTCATGTTGAGTTGTGTCAAGACATAGGTTGTGATCCGCTGTCGTGCACGGATAAAAAATGAGTATTTTATAAAAACGGTAGTTTAGGGGTAACGACAACTCGAATATCATTCTCACAAGGATTCTTGTTGATTAACCAAAAGTAAGACAATTTTTCGGCTTATCATAGATTTCTACCTTACCAATTCCCTAAGCAGCTTTTATCTCTATTCGATTTCTATATCGATTGACAAGCACAAATCGATATAGAATAGATTGAATTCCTATTTTCTGAATTAAGCAAACGGATTAAGCCCTCGTGAATTAAGCAAACACGGAGTACAAACGGGGATTAATGACAAAGCGACGTAACAACGAATAAAAGTTAAGGATGCAATCATACAAATTTAATCAATACAATTCCATATAATAACAAATTAAGAAAATGCAATTTATAGAATAGTATTGAAAGAGAAACAAATTAAATTGATAAAGTATAAACCTCGAAGCGTTGGAAACGTGATTACAGCAGATTGACTCTGAAGAATTTAGCTATCCGTACGGTTCGTACAAAGCAAGCATTTTCGAAGAAGAAATCATGAATAGTGAAAAACATCCATCATCAATTGTACGGTCAAACCTAGGTACTAGAGAGAACCAAACGATTTACAGCCCAACTGGGTCAAATACATAACCCAACCCAATACAAATGATCCAAAACTAAATAAAATACTATTGCTGCAACTTCAAAAGCAATTCTGGAAAATATGCGTTTTGAATCTGACTTCGACTCCAACACAATAATTGTAGCTCTTTCACTTAGCTTTCTGACGATTACTAGAACGCGTCGATTGGATTCCCAGAGTTCCAGTTATGATCGTTTCTATGCAGACTGCTAAACCTGAAAATTAAATTAAAATATAAAAACATTATAAAATACAAAAATAAGAAAAGAAAACCATGGAAATGTATAAGTACAAACATAGAGGAATATGCATCTAAATGCATTGATCAGGTTGCTAGTTCAAAGAGGTGACTTGTGGCTTGTCTGAAGCTAAAAGAGGGGGCTTCGAGCTCAGGGAGGGGCTCATGGGTTAAGAGAGGGGGAACCGGTTACTGAGTGAACCACTTTTAAGTATGTACCACATGCATATGTATCGAGTTGCATAGTTGAGTTGCATTACATAAATGAGTTGTATGCATAATATCTTGATTTCTGTGTGATTGTAGAATTGGGTATGAGAATGTATTGTGTAATACTTTAAGTGATTATCCTTGAAATGTGTAAGTGTTAATATCCTACCTTATAGTATATTCCTTTTATTATTGAATATGATTTCTCACAGATTATGTTAAAATGTTGCGTTTACATGGGCATCATGTACATACTCAAGAGTAACATTGGCTAAAGTAAGTGAAAAATAGCTTTTGGAGTGACTTCCATTAGTTTGTCGTTTTATAAGTAGGGTATTGCTTTGATCATGTAACGTCGAGCTGAGAATGTTCACATTTTATTTGCTTGGATTTGTTTTGTTGCAACTTCATAATTTTATTTTGTTGAGATTTCAAAGTATTGAGAGTTGGACAATATAACTCCTTTTATTTGTGTTATAAATGTTGAATTGGATTTTATGAGACTAAATGCTATGGGTGCTATATGGTTTCCTTTTGTGTTGTTTTAATTATGATTATGGTGGAAAGATATCTGATGAGTTGGATGTCGTGTATACATCTCAAGTACAAATCATATGAGTTAGATGTCGTGTACACGTCCTAATTGCAAATGTATGCATTAAAATATTTTGTTGTAACCCATGTCACAAAGCAGATCATGGTTATTGTGTGTGATACCCTAAGTGGTTGTATTTATTTAATTAAATTCTTTGATAATTATGTGTGACGTTTAGGGTGTTACAGATGCGTCTAAGAGATCTTATGACCCAATGTTGGAAGTAAATAGCTTTTACTTTTCAGCATTAATCCCCCAAATTCCAAGAAGGTGTTAATCATAAATGATGAAGGTGGTCGTGATTGCTCATCAAGATTCTCGGGTGGTTCAATTCTATGTTGAGAATCGATTAGTGAAGTAAATGTTAAGTAGGGTAACAATCATTTTTTTGAATGAAGTGGATAATGATGTGGCGGAATATCAAAGAATTGGGAGTATTTGGTAACAAATTATATGAGACGTAGGAGGATATCTGAAGGAAAATGGAAGAAAGTGATTGAAGTGAAAAAAACTCAAGGAAAGAGATACACATTAACTTGAAATAATTATTAGGACATTCAATATAAGAGGGTGCGGAAACTCCAAAAAAAGAAAGAGAGTTAGTCAAGTTATTCAAAAAGCAAAAACAAATAAAAACTTTGTACAAGAAACAAAACTTTAGTTGATGCGTGATGGAGTAGTGAGAGGATTATTGGGAATGGTGTAGCGGGGAAAATCTGATATCGAAGCCATGGGATGACTCGAATCAATATTTTAGTGAAAGTCGCCACCGCGCTTTATTATTTCCAAAGGAAAAGGGAAAAGAACGAAAAAAAACCCAAAGTTTGTTTTTTAAAACAAAAAGAAGAGATCTTAGGTACGGGTGTTGTTTACACAAGGGGAAGGTTTTAAGCACCCCTCATATCTGTGGTACTCCACAGGAACCTTTTTGAAAATCTTTGTCGTGTGTGCTAAAAAGGGGTTTGTTTTATTTTTTAAAATAAGCTCGGCAAAGCGTTAAGCTTTGTGCCTACATACCTCCTCGGTGCAATGGAGAAGTCAGAGCTAATGTAGTTCCGCTTAAAGGGAAAACATTTTTCAAAAAACGAATAAACACTTTATCGTCGTCGGAGAGAAATACTCAGCCATTGATTTTGAGCATGAGAACAAATGAGTTCTTTGCTTCGCAAATGAAAGAAGGGCTCCAACTCGGATAAAATCGACGAGTATGCCACTAGCTCTCTCACGCGGAAAAGATCTCATTATATCAATCAATTTCAAAATCGTGGGGTATAACCACTCGTTCTGACAATTAACAGTGTCTAAACTTTTGAAGAAAAGGCCACTAAGGGGGAAAGATGTTTTTAGAGAAAAGGTTTTGAAAAGGTTACAAACATAAGAAGATTTTTGAAAAATGGAGAAGATTTTGAAAATTTAAGAAGTGGGAGGAGATGAAGAGGCTATCCTATTGCGTAAAATAAAAGCTAAGGAAAGAAACGGTCTAACCGAAGTATGAAGCCAACACTTGACATTATGAGTCAAGGTATATTTCCCATCCTTTGGATTTATCAATAACAACACATTAACACTTGGGGATCCAGATGAACTTATTATCTTAGAACCACTTTTCATTAAGCACATTAAGATTCTGACGAAAATCGGGCAGAGTAACGGCTGTTTTCGGGTAAAATCCTTATATCAATGCCTTGGAATTAACCATCAAGGGCTTTCAAGGAAATACCTGCACACATAAACATACAACAGAACAATGCCAGACAGACAGAACAATCACAGGGTAGTAATAGAATGAGTCCAGAGGTACTAGGTCCATAAGTCCGAATCTCCAAAATGCTAGGGATAGTAACCGATAGTCCAAAGAGAGCCTTATGTATTTTTTAGATTTTCGGTTGTTTATTAGTGTTTTAGCAAAAAAAGTAAAGTATGGTCCAAGTGGACAAAAGAAAAAATAACGGAAGCATAAACATATGTCCAAGTGGACAAAGAGAAAATGGCGGAAAGTAAATATGATGAAATGATAAAATAAAGCGAGAAATATAAAGAGCGGTATAGTAAAGGTGCGGAAATTAAAGTCAATTGTTAGATGTTAAAGATAACCATCTTGAAACTTGTCAAGTATGTTACCAAAGTTAGTAACGAAGATCGATGGTGAGTGAAGGATGTTCTTGGATTTAAAGTCAATGGGGTTTATCAGAAGCTTGATAAAATCATAGCGACTACACGATAAAAACCTCCACAAGTCTTAAATCAACCACATACAATTCTCTTCCATATTTGATCTTTTTGATTCGAGACACGAAATATTGCGCTATGTTAAGCAGATCGCCAAGTGATTTATGTAGAAATCACCCTATAACGAGGCTGGTCAAAACTTTATGTGCTAATGCATGCGAGAAGAACGATATGTAGATCGTTTTCCGAAAGCAATACCGCATGAAAAGAAAAATGGTGAGTGATCTAGTCTTTACCAAGAATCCATAAGAATCCTCAAGGTATTAAGACTTTCATCGATCAAAATAAAGAGAAACAAAAGATGGAACCACATTAAAAGCTCCTTTCATCCATAATTTCAATCACATAATTTTGTGGATTTGGATTCTCATCCTATCGACGCCCTAAGTCCATTGAAATTAGAGAGAAATTAGGCCTCTCACTTGTGATTCAAAGAAAATATCAAAAGAATGGAGTAGAAGATGAGTTAGAACCAAAAAACAAGTCAAAAACTATAAAAATCAGCATTCTGCCCAGTGTAAATCGATTTGCACAGAGTGTAAATCGATTTGCATAACTCTGTTTTCAAAATCTGCGCAGTTTTCAGTTGTGTAAATCGATTTCCACAAGATGTAAATCGATTTGCACAACACAGTTTTCAAAAAAAAAAAACAGCAAATAAAGAGAAGAAAACTTGTTTAAACATAAAACCAAACACCTTGTGATCTTGGATCAATTTGTGCACGAAAATGTATCAAGTAAGCAAGCAAATCTCATCAATATAGCACCAAAGGTGCATCAAGCATAAACAACAATGGATCACATCTTGAATTATGGAATGGATCTAGAATTTTACCAAATCTTTCACAAACTTTGAATCTTCTTCAAGAACACACAACCACAAGCCTTGATCTCTCACAATTGATGAAGAAAAGTAGTGTTTATGTTGAGGTTTAGCTATAAATTAGTGAGGTTCAAGATGTGACTCACTAATTTGTGTGGAAGAAAAAGAGCTTTGAGTGATGGGTTTGGAAGAAATGAGGAGAGAATTTGCAATAAGTTTCTTGGCTATCAAAGCTTGAAAAATGAAGAGGGGAATGCCTCAATTTATAGGAGCTAGGCTTGGGAATTTTTGTGGCTTGGAGTTAGGATTGGAAAATAGAATTAGGCTTGGAGAAAGGTTTTGGAGCCAAAAATGAAATCCAATGGTCTTGATGCAATCACATGAGGGCTCATGATAAAATGATGTAGGAAATCCAATGTGAGAACTAAGTCATGCTTCTCATGCTTGCAAATGATGTCAACACTTTCAAAAGCTGAAATTTGCCTTCATTTTTCCAAATTCGCACTGGTGCAATCGATTTGCATCTTATGCAAATCTATTTACATTGCTGAAAAAGGCAAAATCTGGGAAAAAAACAGTTATGTAAATCGATTTGCAAATTATGCAAATCGATTTGCACTGATGGCAGAAGCAAATCTAGTGCAAAAACAGTTATGTAAATCGATTTACACCTTATGCAAATCGATTTGCACAGTGAAATTGTTGAAAAATGCTCCTTTTGATGGATACTTTGACTTGGTACCTACAAAACACAAACATACAAAAGCACAAGGCAATATTTTTGATATTTTGGTTAGTAAAACAATATATACAAGAAAAACATTGGTGTTTGATGATCCCTCTTACAGATGAAATGAGCATAACACCGAGAGAAGAGCTTTAAGATGAAACTCTTGATTGATGATTGAAATGCAAATGATGTATGACCTTAGGGTCAAAAATTGGGGTATGACAGATGCCCCTATTTAAGTTTCTTCTATCCGGAGATGTGAGGGTTAAAATCCTCGGCTCGACGTAATTGAAGAGACTTAAATATAAAACACACAATTTTTGAACCTAAGGTATGATGCGATGCTAATGGATGCATCAAGTATGATTATGGAATAGAGGGAAGTATAACACCACTGGGGAGATAAGAAAGGATTCCACTGGGGAAAAGGTATGTGTCATCCAGGGATAAAACTTGGATTCCACAGGAGAAAGAGACAGTCGACAGAAGCTTTCAAGATAAAACATGATTGAAACTCTGGACAAAATTAATAGAGAATATATGAGGCATACATGAATGTAGCTACATCAATTGAACATCAAGGTAAAACATGATTGGACAACATCAAATGACAATCAAGGTAAAACGTGATTGGGCAACATCGTATGACAATCAGGGTAAAACATGATTGGATATCGTCAAAGGATAATCAAGGTAAAACATGATTGGATAATCATCAACGGACAATCAAGGTAAAACATGATTAGATAATCATCACAGGTCCATCAAGGTAAAACATGATTGGATGTCATTAAGGAATAATCAAGGTAAAACATGATTGGATAACATCAAATGACAATCAAGGTAAAACGTGATTGGGCAACATCGAATGACAATCAAGGTAAAACATGATTGGGCAACACCAACTTACAATCAAGGTAAGACGTGATTGGATATCGTCAAAGGATAATCAAGGTAAAACATGATTGGATAATCATCAATGGACAATCAAGGTAAAACATGATTAGATAATCATCACAGGTCCATCAAGGTAAAACATGATTGGATGTCATTAAGGGATAATCAAGGTAAAACATGATTGGATAACATCAAATGACAATCAAGGTAAAACATGACTGAAGGTAACCAAGATAAAACACGGTTGAAAGCGATCAAGATAAAGCATGACTGGAGGCAATCAAGATAAAACACGATTGAAGGGAAATAAGATAAAACATGGTGTAAGCGATCAGGATAAAGCATGATCTGAGACAATCAAGATAAAACGTGATTGAAGGGAAACAAGATAAAACATGGTCGAAATATTTCAGGAATGACACTGAAAGAAGAGAGAGAAATCATAACATCCAGGAATGGCACTGAATGAAGAAAGGATACATCAAGGAACAACAATAGATGGACAAGACAAATAAGTATCTGTTTTGGATAGGTGCCAAGTAAGTTGGACTTTGATCTCAAGGTGAAGATGTTGATAGCAACAGAACCTCGAAAAATGCAAATGAGTATGAAATTTGTTTCAATGCAAGATGTTGAACTTTTCTATGCATGATATATGATCAATGCAATGCAATTGTTTGTTACAACTGAGGTAGACTCTTTTGTGAGGCCAGATTAGGACTCTGATTCCTCAACACGGTAGCTCTGCCAACTCTGCTTATGAAGAAGATGCTTAAACACACTTCTATTACACCGGTAACTGTATCAAAACGATGATCCTTTGAGAAGGGCTGATAAAACTGCTTGGGGATTGCTGAAGAAGATTGCCCCTGATTGAGTGATTGTTGTAAGTTAACTGATCATGGCTTCAGTTGAACTGTATTGGGGATGAACTGATCATGGCTTCAATTCTTTAAATGCATGTTGGGATGGCTTGCCCCAGTACAAGTCTTGAAATGATATTCTGATCAACAAATCTTGAATGAACATCTGAACAACAGGATCTTGAAGTAACGTGCCCCTGATAGGACCACTGGTCAAGTTTCTCGACTGTTTGAACTTCCTGAAAGATGAGTGCTTACTTGCAAATAAAATGTTCATTCAAGAATGGTAATTTTAATGCAATGCTCAAAGAATATTTTTGAAATCAAAATCATTATTGGAATGATGTTATTGATGTAAAGCAAATGGAATCACTGGTCAAAACATAAAGGTTAAGACATTCAAAGTGAAAGATAAAGCAAAGGCATGATATCAAAACAAATGATTGGAAAATCTCATGGGAGTCAGCTTACGCAACCTTGTTGTAGTATGCTTTCAAAATAAACCTTGCTTCAATTAGGTCTTTTAAAGGTTGTAACGTGGCCTGGTTCACGGTTTTAGAAACAAAGGATATAAGGCTCAAAATTTGATTGTACCCACCCCATCTTCATGATGATCTCCATTCCTAAACTCAGTTAATTCAACTCATGCATTCAGGTTCCAAGAGGCTTCTGGAATTGCACCTTTGTAATGATGTTAGCTCACAAGTAAAGAGAACTTTTGAGATGGCAGTCACTTCTTCCTTTTTGTTGTCATAACATTTTGTTGCTTGAGGAATTTATTGACTTCTCTTTTTTCATCTTTTTCTTTTGATTTCCCTAACTTTTGCCTGAACTGTTTATTTTTGAACTTACAGTCAGCGGGATGCCCTTATTTTTGCCTAAGTCGTTTTTGGTTTTGACTTAGCAGGCTTATCTTTGTATATATGTTTTTTCGTTTTTTTTTGAAAGATAGTGACTGCCTTGCTTAATGATTCAGAATAACCATCGTCAGCTTTTGATTGACATCTCCAACATTTCTTTGATGTATGCGGAGGAACGCTTGTAATTGAAACCTTTGTTAAAAGGTGTACTGAATGATTCTCTTAAAATAGAATGCACAGCCAAATTAACTGAGAACTACCCTGCCCCAGGTTAAAATGCAGGTTTTTTCATACAGAAAGAAACTCCTACTTCGAAGGCTCAAAAGGGTTGACAAGGGATTAACTTCCTTATTTCTCCAGTGTTTGGGAATTGAAACAATGCCTGTACATCATCAGCAGAGTTTTATTTGAAAGCATACAGTTCAACAACTTGGGTATCTCGTTGTCATCATCCTCCCTCCAATCTTTGCATAAAACACAAGTTTGATAGAGAAAGCATATAGAAAAAGTTTTGTAAAAGAAAGCATAGACATAGTGTATGTGAATGAATTCAAAATATGCAATGCTCATTTCATTAAAATCACCATTCAGAAACAAACAAAGTCTAAAAGTAAACAACACAATAAAGGAAATGCAAACAGTACAGAAACAAGGCCTAGTGACTAATCAGCAACAAAGATGAGCTATCTTGTCTGAAACACTTGGCTTTAGGAAAATCGGAGGAATGTTGCATTCTTTCTTCAACAAGACTTGCAGGATTTCCATAATTTGATTCATCTGAATTTTCAACTCGCTGACCTCTGCTCTTAGAAACTCTTGGTCTTGTTGAAGTTCTTCTATACTTTTCAGATACATGCTTCTAGTTCAATGTGTCGAGGAATCAGCTTGACAGTAGACAGACAAACTCTGAAGATGAAGACAGACAAGGATAAGTTTTCTGGACAACCTGGATGTATGTATGCAAATGATGCAATTGCTGTTTTTTTGTTTTTTATTTATTTGATTTTCAAAGAATTCAAGTTATTCATTTGTAAACATCAAAACATGAAGGAGGTAAATCCTATATTGAATCAAACCTTTGATCAAGTTATCATCAAGATCAATCATCCATTTTGGTGGATTAGAGTTTTCACCCCATCGACACCCAAGATCCATTGAGTTTGATGAAACTTATGATGTTTACAAAGAAAGACCTATGAGTTCCTTGGAAATCAAATGAATGTATGGATGCATGGTTTATGCATCAATCATAATCAAGATCACACATGGTCGCACAAACAGGGTTCAAAGGTTCGACGTCACGAGCATGGAGTCAAAGTTAAGAACCACCCACAAAGGTATGTACTAGGGAATTTTGTACCTGCCGAACGGGTTCTACAAAGGTTCCCAGAGTTTTCAATCTTCTATCGAATACTACCGGCACGCACAATTGCTCATGGGCGCCAATAATATGCCTAAAAAGACCTCGTCTGAGCGTAGCATCGCATGACAACAAGCTCAAATTGGTACTTGACCTTGTTTCTGCGCTACATCCTAAAAAGGCTTAGATGGGTTAAAAGGGTTCTAGGTCATTCAGCTTCTACGGACACTCACTATTGAAAGTAATAGCGTTATCACGATAGTTCGTAACAACCTCTACTACCTTCCATGAGGCCTCCACTGATTGGGGTTCCACCATATGATGCTCATGTTAAGGATTGCTCCTGACATGCAACTATTGGTCTTACCACCTCCTATCTCAAGTTACTCACCAAAGTTCGGGTTAGAACTTTATCTCATCACAGAGGAACCATCGAGCACCAAAAAGAAAAAAAAGAAGATAAACAAACAAAGCACACAACAGTATATACAGGTAAAACACACAGATAAACAAAAATAGGCTTAACACACTTAAAACTGGATCCCCAGTGAAGTCGCCATTTTTTCTGTAGCGGGGAAAATCTGATATCGAAGCCATGGGATGACTCGAATCAATATTTCAGTGAAAGTCGCCACCGCGCTTTATTATTTCCAAAGGAAAAGGGAAAAGAACGAAAAAAAACCCAAAGTTTGTTTTTTAAAACAAAAAGAAGAGATCTTAGGTACGGGTGTTGTTTATACAAGGGGAAGGTTTTAAGCACCCCTCATATCTGTGGTACTCCACAGGAACCTTTTTGAAAATCTGTGTCGTGTGTGCTAAAAAGGGGTTTGTTTTATTTTTTAAAATAAGCTCGGCAAAGCGTTAAGCTTTGTGCCTACATACCTCCTCGGTGCAATGGAGAAGTCAGAGCTAATGTAGTTCCGCTTAAAGGGAAAACATTTTTAAAAAAACGAATAAACACTTTATCGTCGTCGGATAGAAATACTCAGCCATTGATTTTGAGCAAGAGAACAAATGAGTTCTTTGCTTCGCAAATGAAAGAAGGGCTCCAACTCGGATAAAATCGACGAGTATGCCACTAGCTCTCTCACGCGGAAAAGATCTCATTATATCAATCAATTTCAAAATCGTGGGGTATAACCACTCGTTCCGACAATTAACAATGTCTAAACTTTTGAAGAAAAGGCCACTAAGGGGGAAAGATATTTTTAGAGAAAAGGTTTTGAAAAGGTTACAAACATAAGAAGATTTTTGAAAAATGGAGAAGATTTTGAAAATTTAAGAAGTGGGAGGAGATGAAGAGGCTATCCTATTGCGTAAAATAAAAGCTAAGGAAAGAAACGGTCTAACCGAAGTATGAAGCCAACACTTGACATTATGAGTCAAGGTATATTTCCCATCCTTTGGATTTATCAATAACAACACATTAACACTTGGGGATCCAGATGAACTTATTGTCTTAGAACCACTTTTCATTAAGCACATTAAGATTCTGACGAAAATCGGGCAGAGTAACGGCTGTTTTCGGGTAAAATCCTTATATCAATGCCTTGGAATTAACCATCAAGGGCTTTCAAGGAAATACCTGCACACATAAACATACAACAGAACAATGCCAGACAGACAGAACAATCACAGGGTAGTAATAGAATGAGTCCAGAGGTACTAGGTCCATAAGTCCGAATCTCCAAAATGCTAGGGATAGTAACCGATAGTCCAAAGAGAGCCTTATGTATTTTTTAGATTTTCGGTTGTTTATTAGTGTTTTAGCAAAAAAAGTAAAGTATGGTCCAAGTGGACAAAAGAAAAAATAACGGAAGCATAAACATATGTCCAAGTGGACAAAGAGAAAATGGCGGAAAGTAAATATGATGAAATGATAAAATAAAGCGAGAAATATAAAGAGCGGTATAGTAAAGGTGCGGAAATTAAAGTCAATTGTTAGATGTTAAAGATAACCATCTTGAAACTTGTCAAGTATGTTACCAAAGTTAGTAACGAAGATCGATGGTGAGTGAAGGATGTTCTTGGATTTAAAGTCAATGGGGTTTATCAGAAGCTTGATAAAATCATAGCGACTACACGATAAAAACCTCCACAAGTCTTAAATCAACCACATACAATTCTCTTCCATATTTGATCTTTTTGATTCGAGACACGAAATATTGCGCTATGTTAAGCAGATCGCCAAGTGATTTATGTAGAAATCACCCTATAACGAGGCTGGTCAAAACTTTATGTGCTAATGCATGCGAGAAGAACGATATGTAGATCGTTTTCCGAAAGCAATACCGCATGAAAAGAAAAATGGTGAGTGATCTAGTCTTTACCAAGAATCCATAAGAATCCTCAAGGTATTAAGACTTTCATCGATCAAAATAAAGAGAAACAAAAGATGGAACCACATTAAAAGCTCCTTTCATCCATAATTTCAATCACATAATTTTGCGGATTTGGATTCTCATCCTATCGACGCCCTAAGTCCATTGAAATTAGAGAGAAATTAGGCCTCTCACTTGTGATTCAAAGAAAATATCAAAAGAATGGAGTAGAAGATGAGTTAGAACCAAAAAACAAGTCAAAAACTACAAAAATCAGCATTCTGCCCAGTGTAAATCGATTTGCACAGAGTGTAAATCGATTTGCATAACTCTGTTTTCAAAATCTGCGCAGTTTTCAGTTGTGTAAATCGATTTGCACAAGATGTAAATCGATTTGCACAACACAGTTTTCAAAAAAAAAACAGCAAATAAAGAGAAGAAAACTTGTTTAAACATAAAACCAAACACCTTGTGATCTTGGATCAATTTGTGCACGAAAATGTATCAAGTAAGCAAGCATATCTCATCAATATAGCACCAAAGGTGCATCAAACATAAACAACAATGGATCACATCTTGAATTATGGAATGGATCTAGAATTTTACCAAATCTTTCACAAACTTTGAATCTTCTTCAAGAACACACAACCACAAGCCTTGATCTCTTACAATTGATGAAGAAAAGTAGTGTTTATGTTGAGGTTTAGCTCTAAATTAGTGAGGTTCAAGATGTGACTCACTAATTTGTGTGGAAGAAAAAGAGCTTTGAGTGATGGGTTTGGAAGAAATGAGGAGAGAATTTGCAATAAGTTTCTTGGCTATCAAAGCTTGAAAAATGAAGAGGGGAATGCCTCAATTTATAGGAGCTAGGCTTGGGAATTTTTGTGGCTTGGAGTTAGGATTGGAAAATAGAATTAGGCTTGGAGAAAGGTTTTGGAGCCAAAAATGAAATCCAATGGTCTTGATGCAATCACATGAGGGCTCATGATAAAATGATGTAGGAAATCCAATGTGAGAACTAAGTCATGCTTCTCATGCTTGCAAATGATGTCAACACTTTCAAAAGCTGAAATTTGCCTTCATTTTTCCAAATTCGCACTGGTGCAATCGATTTGCATCTTATGCAAATCTATTTACATTGCTGAAAAAGGCAAAATCTGGGAAAAAAAAACAGTTATGTAAATCGATTTGCAAATTATGCAAATCGATTTGCACTGATGGCAGAAGCAAATCTAGTGCAAAAACAGTTATGTAAATCGATTTACACCTTATGCAAATCGATTTGCACAGTGAAATTGTTGAAAAATGCTCCTTTTGATGGATACTTTGACTTGGTACCTACAAAACACAAACATACAAAAGCACAAGGCAATATTTTTGATATTTTGGTTAGTAAAACAATATATACAAGAAAAACATTGGTGTTTGATGATCCCTCTTACAGATGAAATGAGCATAACACCGAGAGAAGAGCTTTAAGATGAAACTCTTGATTGATGATTGAAATGCAAATGATGTATGACCTTAGGGTCAAAAATTGGGGTATGACAAATGGGTGTGGTGGATTTTAAGAAAAAGGAACAGAGAGTCAATCTAGAGGTATTCTAATCACATTGAGTCAAGGTTCAACCAATCCCAAATTCAGCTTCAGAGGAAGTGGATCTAGTGGATTTATAGCAAACATGGAAGGTAATTATTATTATTTCATAATTGTTTAATCATCATGTAACTTAGTAAATACGAGATTCCTTTGGATTGATTTGCTGAATTTAAAAAACAAGTTAGAACCAAGGGATTGAGTGTTTGGGGGATACTCCAAGGCGGTCAAAAGTGTGTATGAGTACAAAGGAAAAAAAGGTCTAACTAAGAATAAGGAAATGGAAGAATGTATCACCTTCATAGATAAATAGAATTTAATAGATGCTTCAACAGTGGGAAATAAATTTACTGGGTCAAATGTAGGGGATGAGGTCAGAAGTAAGTTAGACCGATTTTTAGTTTTAGAGGGTGAAATTAAGGCTTGGAATATTGTGGGTCAAGAAATAGGTAGTAGAGATATTTCACACCATATACCAGTTTGGTTGAAAACAAGTAATTTAGATTAAGGCCCAAAACCAGATAGAGTTATTAGAGGTTTGTTTGAACATTATAATTTTTGTTTTGATTTTGTGATGAATGAATGGGAATCTTTTTTAACACTAGATTGAGAAGGAATGTCATGGCTAATGATGCAGACATTGAATTATGGCATGTCCAAAGGGTTTTAAGTAAATGAGATAGAATGATATAATCTCTTATAGTTTGATGATGATACTATCTTGGATGGAGAAGTTTCTTAGTATAATTTATGGGTAATCAAATAAATTTTGAGAGAGTTTTAGATTATTTCAAGTTTGAGGATTAACATGTGGAAAATCAAAATTTATGGTATAGGGATCAGAGATCAATTTATGCAATTAGGGTCTTACTTTTTAAGTTGAAAACTTGAAAGCATTCCCTTAAAATTTTAGGGAATCATGGTGGGTGCAAATCTAAGAAGGTATGAGACATGGAAACCACTATTATCAATGTTGAGATGCAAGTTTGCAAGATGGAATGGGAGATTTTTGTCCATAAGTGGAAAGGTCACGTTAATAAAATCAGTACTTAACAACCTATCAGTGCACCACCTATCATTCTAAAGAGCCCTTGTGAAGGTGACCAAAGAAATTACAAGAATTCAAAGAAACTTTTTTTGGCATGGTTTTTGAGAAAAGAAAGGTGTCAGCTGTGTTAAGTGGGCTAATGTTTGCAAAGGAAAATAAGAGGGAGGCCTAGGTATTAAAGATGTGGTAGAATTCAATAAAGCTTTATTCTTCAAGGGGATTTTGAGATTCTAAAAAAAATGATGAGTAAATTTGGATTGGCATAATGGAACATAGATATGAAAATTTAAAATAAAGATGTTGATCTAATGAGATAAGGGGATATATAAAAAAATATGTTTATGGCGAAATTATTTGTTCCCCAATGGATGAAAAGAGATATCCAAAGGTTTTATGTATTATGTGAAGGATAGAAAAACACTTAGAAAGGGGGGGTTTGAATAAGTGTAGCTTTAAAAACTTGACAGATAAAAATAAATGCACAGTTATTTTTATCCTGGTTCGTTGTTAACTAAACTACTCCAGTCCACCCCCGCAGAGATGATTTACCTCAACTGAGGATTTAATCCACTAATCGCACGGATTACAATGGTTTTCCACTTAGTCAGCAACTAAGTCTTCCAGAGTCTTCTGATCACACACTGATCACTCCAGGAACAACTGCTTAGATAACCTCTAAGACTTTTCTAGAGTCTACTGATCAACACGATCACTCTAGTTACAATCTGCTTAGTTCACTCCTAAGACTTTCCTAGAGTATTCTGATCAACACGATCACTCTAGTTCCTTACAACTTAATGTAATCAATTCTAAGAGTTTACAAATGCTTCTTAAAAGCGATAATCACAACTGTGATATTTCTCTTAATCGTTTAAGCTTAATCTCACTAATATATTACAACAACAATGTAGTGAGCTTTGATGAAGATGAAGATTCTGAGCTTTGAGTTTTGAACAGCGTTTCAGCAAGTTAATTTGAATTGTATTTGTTCAGGATCGTTAACCTTGCTTCTCATCAGAACTTCATATTTATAGGCGTTGGAGAAGATGACCGTTGGATGCATTTAATGCTTTGCGTGTTCCGTACAGCATCGCATTTAATGTTATACGCTTTTGTCAACTACCTCGAGCCTTGTTCACGCTGTGTCTACTGACGTAGCCTTTAGTAGCTTTTAACGTTCCTTTTGTCAGTCAGCGTAGCTTGCCACTTGTACTTTCTTCTGATCTGATGTTTGTGAATACAACGTTTGAATATCATCAGAGTCAAACAGCTTGGTGCATAGCATCTTCTGATCTTCTGACCTTGAAGTGCTTCTGAGCGTGATACCATCTTCTGAGCTTCAGTGCTTCTGATCTCATGTTCTTCTGATGCTTCCATAGACCCATGTTCTGATTCTGCTTCGACCATCTTCTGATGTCTTGCCAGACCATGTTCTGATGTTGCATGTTGAACCCTTCGAGACAAAGCTTCTGAGCGCTGAATTATGCGTACTCTTTATATATTTCCTGAAAGGGAAATTGCATTGGATTAGAGTACCATATTATCTTAAGCAAAATTCATATTATTGTTATCATCAAAACTAAGATAATTGATCAGAACAAATCTTGTTCTAACAATCTCCCCTTTTTGATGATGACAAAAACATATATAAATGATATGAATTTGCGATCAGAAAGAATAGATGGCAAAAGACAAATTACACAGCTATAGCATAAGCATATGAATATGTCTCCCCCTGAGATTAACAATCTCCCCCTGAGATAAATAATCTCCCCCTGAAATAAATACTCGAAGAACTTTAATAAAAGACTTCCCTGATTATTTCGGTAGAGACGATCATATAAGCTTTTGTCTTCAGAGAATTCATAGCTTCTGACTTCTGCTTCCATAGGACAGCTTCAGAACTAGAATTTCTTTAGATCCTTAGAACACTCACAGCTTCTGATTCCTGCTTCCATCTAGGACAGCTTCAGAACTTGAATTTCTTTGATCTTCTGAACATTCACAGCTTCTGATTTCTGCTTCCATTCAGGACAGCTTCAGAACTTGAATTTCTTTGATCTTCTGAACATTCACAGCTTCTGATTTCTGCTTCCATTCAGGACAGCTTCAGAACTTGAGTTTTCTGGATCTTTAGAACATTCGCAGCTACTGATTTCTGCTTCCCTCGGATAGCTTCAGAGCTTTGAATTTCTACCAACATCACTTCATGCTAGATTTGTATCAGAACATTGTTGAATGTACCAGAGCATTATCTGAGCATCTCTACATCCTGAAATGTTACAGAACAAAAACTAAACGACAAAAGTCAGCATGAACGAGTTAGAACATAAAATGTATGTTTGAACACATTATATGAATCAGAGCCATATAGGCTGAAATAATGTATCAGAGCAAATAATGTATCAGAGCCATAACATTATATGTATCAGAGCAAATAGAATTTTGTCAGATCAAATAGACAAATATGGATCAAATTCTATTATCAGTGCTTCTGATTCATTCTTCTTTCTTGCTTCTGATCTCTGAAGCTTGACAGCACTCAGCTTGCTTCAGTTTCCATGGTTTTGCTTTGAGGATTTTCTTCACTTCTTTATACCTGCAAAACACTTAAACCATATAGAACTTGCAGTTCTTGTTAGTAAATGTGTGGGAGCTTTACCCAGCAACTGATAGATTTAATCAAATCATTTATCATTTATCTTCTCCCCCTTTTTTGTCATAACATCAAAAAGAATATTTCAAAAGATTCAGATGCATAAGACAAATAGAATCACTGGAATGTAAAACAAAGAAAGTTTTTCATTGATAATCAAAAAGGATTACAAGAAGATGTGCAACAAAGAAAAATAAAAACTACTAAGACCAAATCCTAGGACCCTAGCTAAGACAACGTCTGTGCCAGCATGCCATGAAGGAGTGAAACGCCTCATTGACTGCTTCTTGGGCTTTCAGGCGAGGGATCAGGGAGACTTGGTCCTGATGCAGATCTTCCACCATCTTTACCAGAGACAACATTATCAGCGGGTGAAGATGAAGAGATTTCTTCAGAAGAGATTAAGGGAGAGGAAAAGTTAGATGAAGAGGAAGCTGAGTCTTGAAGGTCGAAAGATGAGGAAGAAGATGGAGATGATGGAGGGCTTTCACCAGGGGGATGAAACACGCGTCTAGAATAGTTTCCAGACAACATTGCTTCGAAAGGATTCACCTTGAGAGGATCATAGGTAATTTTGATCTTTTTGGGTTTGGAAGGTGATGTTTCAACAGCTTTTCTTTTGTTGTTTTGATCATTTTCATTATTTCCTGGGCTTGATGAAGAGTTCATGATGGGTTTGCAGAAAAATGAACAGGTAGGGTTTGATATGGAAGAGAGAGAGAGAGAAAAACTTGATGAGGAATGCAGAGAGAGATGAGAGGGAAAGAGAAGAGTTTGAAGAGTATTTAAAAGAAAATAAAGTGAAACGAATGATGAATAGCATTTAATGTTACGTGACGTGAGGAGAGATAATAAAGACAAATGAGGTGACTAGCACAGTTACCTATGGTTGGCGTCCCTTCAACTGCACGCGCGCTTATCCATGAATAGTAACGACAGGTTTACCATCCCGAGATAAAAACGTAACAGCTGTTTTGCTTTAAAAGAGGTTCTGAATCAACTTAGACAATGAAACGTTAGAAATAACCGAATCATAATTTCTAAAAGAATTCAATCAGAACTTCTGATTAAAAGAAATGTTCCACATTTATTTCAGAAGATACTCATACATGAGAACTTCTCATCTTCTCATTCTGGGCATAAATCCATACTGATGTTCTTCAGAATGAACTTAAACCTATCTTCAGCCAGGGATTTTGTAAAGATATCAGCCCATTGATGGTCTGTATCAACAAAGTTTAAAGATATAACACCCTTCTGAACATAGTCCCTTATGAAATGATGTTTAATCTCAATATGTTTAGCTTTTGAATGAAGAATAGGATTCTTAGATAAACATATAGCAGAAGTATTATCACAGAATATAGGAATGTTACTCTCAAATATCTGATAATCTTCTAACTGACTCTTCATCCAGAGCATCTGTGTGCTACAACCAGCAGCAGCGACATATTCTGCTTCTGTTGTTGATAGAGCAATGGTTGCTTGCTTCTTGCTGTACCAGGAGATCAAATGACTTCCAAGAAATTGGCAACTTCCTGAAGTACTTTTTCTTTCAATTCTGTCTCCAGCATAATCAGCATCGCAGAATCCTACTAAGTTGTATTCTTTAGATTTTTTGTAAACTAAGCCAACATTAGTAGTACCTTTCAGATACCTTAGAATTCTCTTAACAGCAGTTAAATGAGATTCTCTAGGATCTGATTGAAATCTAGCACACAAACAAACACTGAACAGAATGTCAGGTCTAGAAGCAGTCAGATATAGAAGAGATCCAATCATACCTCTGTATAACTTCTGATCTACCTTCTTACTTACCTCATCCTTACCTAGGATGCATGTTGGATGCATAGGAGTTTTGGCTTCCTTGCAGTCTAGAAGATTAAACTTCTTCAGAAGTTCCTTCACATACTTGGTTTGGTGAACATACGTTCCTTCTGATGTTTGATTTATTTGTATTCCAAGGAAATACTTGAGTTCTCCCATCATGCTCATTTCAAACTCAGCCTGCATAGACTCAGCAAACTCCTTTCCAAGTGTAGCATTAGATGTTCCAAAAATAATATCATCTACATATATTTGACAAATTAAAATATCCCTTTTAAAGGTTTTACAAAAGAGAGTAGTGTCCACTTTTCCTCTAGTGAAACCATTATCTAGAAGGAAAGAACTTAAGCGTTCATACCAAGCTCTGGGAGCCTGTTTCAATCCATACAATGATTTCTTAAGTTTAAAAACATGATTAGGAGACATAGAGTCTTCAAAACCAGGAGGTTGATGGACATAAACTTCTTCATCTATATAACCATTTAAGAAGGCACTCTTAACATCCATTCGATAGAGAGTGATGTTATGTTGAGTGGCAAAAGAAATTAATAGACGAATAGATTCTAACCTGGCCACTGGTGCAAAGGTTTCTGTATAATCAATCCCTTCTTGCTGACTATAACCCTGAGCCACCAGTCTGGCTTTGTTCCTTACCACTTCACCTTTCTCACTGAGCTTGTTTCTGAAGACCCATTTTGTGCCAATTATATTGAATCCATCTGGTCTAGGAACAAGATCCCAAACATCATTCCTTGTAAACTGGTTTAGTTCTTCTTGCATAGCAATTATCCAGTCTGGATCTTCTAGAGCATGATCAACAGAAGTTGGCTCGATCAAAGATACAAGACCTAATTGACAGTCTGCATTGTTCTTAAGGAATGCTCTTGTTCTGATTGGATCATCCTTCTTTCCAAGAATGACATCTACTGAATGACCAGAGATGAGTCTGGATGATCTTCTGACAGATGGTTCTTCAGAAATGCTTAGATCCTCCAGAGAAGCTGATACTTGATCTTCAGATTCTTTGCTTCTGAGAAGCTCTGCTTCTGATGCGTTGCTTCTTGGCTCAACAACTTCTGATATGTCAATATCACAATCTGCAAAATTATCAAACTGCTTTGGTTTTTCAGAACCAAGCTTATCATCAAACCTGATATTGATTGATTCTTCTACAACCAATGTTTCAGTATTATATACTCTGTAGCCTTTTGAGCGTTCAGAATATCCAAGAAGGAAACATTTTTGTGCTTTGGAATCAAACTTACCAAGATGATCTTTAGTGTTCAGAATGAAGCATACACATCCAAAAGGATGGAAATATGAAATGTTGGGCTTTCTATTCTTCCACAATTCATAAGGAGTCTTATTTAGAATAGGTCTGATAGAGATTCTATTCTGAATATAGCATGCAGTGTTTATTGCTTCTGCCCAGAAATGCTTAGCCATATTGGTTTCATTGATCATGGTTCTGGCCATTTCTTGCAGAGTCCTATTCTTTCGTTCTACAACCCCATTTTGCTGTGGAGTTCTAGGACAAGAGAAATCATGGGCAATACCATTTTCTTTGAAGAATTCTTCAAAGGATCTGTTCTCAAATTCACCACCATGATCACTTCTGACCTTTATGATTTTACACTCTTTTTCAGATTGAATCTGAATGCAGAAAACAAAGAACACTGAATGAGTCTCATCCTTGTGTTTTAAGAATTTTACCCATGTCCAGCGGCTATAATCATCTACGATGACTAATCCATATTTCTTCCCTCTGACAGATGCTGTTTTGACTGGGCCAAACAGATCAATGTGCAAGAGTTCTAATGGCCTTGAGGTAGAAACAACATTCTTGGACTTGAATGCAGGTTTGGAGAACTTGCCCTTCTGACATGCTTCACAAAGAGCATCTGATTTGAATTTCAGATTAGGGAGTCCTCTGACCAGATTCAGTTTGTTAATCTGAGAAATCTTTCTCAAACTAGCATGACCTAATCTTCTGTGCCAGACCCACTGCTCTTCAGAAACAGACATAAGACAGGTCACCTTCTGACTCATAAGATCTTGCAGATCTGTCTTATAAATGTTGTTCTTCCTCTTGCCTGTAAATAGGATTGAGCCATCCTTCTGATTTACAGCCTTGCAAGACTCTTGATTAAAGATTATATCATAACCATTGTCACTCAATTGACTGATAGATAAGAGGTTATGTGTTAATCCTTCTACAAGAAGTACATTAGAGATGGAAAGGAGAGTTACCAGACTTTATAGTTCCAGAGCCAATTATCTTGCCCTTCTGATCTCCTCCGAACTTGACTTCTCCTCCTGACTTAAGCACCAGGTCTTGGAACATAGACCTTCTTCCTGTCATGTGTCGCGAGCATCCAGAGTCCAGGTACCATGACATGTTGTGCTTTGTCCTTTTTGCAGTCAAGGATATCTGCAATAGGAATAATCTTATCCTTAGGTACCCACATCTTTTTGGGTCCTTTCTTGTTAGATTTTCTCAAGTTCTGATTGAACTTGGGTTTAACATTATAAGCAATAGGAGGAACAACATGATAATTTTTAATGTGATTTTCATGATATTTCCTAGGTTGTGTCACATGCTTTTTGGTGTGTGTTATGTGAAAACTTTGAGCATGTGAAGTGTGCCTAATATCATGAGAGTGGCCATACTTGAACTGATCATACAATGGCTTGTATGTGAGTTTCATTTCATCAACAGGTTCAAGTTTGTATGGGGTTTCACCCTCAAAACCAATGCCAACTCTTTTGTTTCCAGACACAGCATATATCATAGAAGCTAGCTGACTTCTGCTAATACTTCTAGATAAGAACTTCCTGAAACTTAAATCATATTCTTTCAGAATATGGTTTAGACTAGGAGTGGATTTTTCTGAATCAGAAGGAGATCCAACATTATTGGACAATTTTAAAAGTTTTTCTTTTAATTCAAAATTCTCCAACTCAAGCTTCTTTGTTTCAAATTCAAATTGCTTTTTCAGCTTTTTGTATTTGAGACTCATCTGAGACTTGAGTTCCAGAAGTTCAGTTAGATCGGAAACTAACTCATCTCTAGTAAGTTCAGAAAATACCTCTTCAGAATCTGATTCTGATGTAGATTCTGATCCGTCATCTTCTGTCGCCATCAGCGCACAGTTGGCCTGCTCATCTTCTGAATCATCTTCTGACTCATCCCAGGTTGCCATAAGACTTTTCTTCTTATGAAACTTCTTCTTGGGATTTTCCTTCTGAAGATTTGGACATTCATTCTTGTAGTGTCCAGGCTCATTGCATTCATAGCACATGACCTTCTTCTTGTCAAATCTTCTTTCATCAGAAGATTCTCCATGTTCAAATTTCCTTGAACTTCTGAAGCCTCTGAACTTCCTTTGCTTGGTCTTCCAGAGTTGATTTAGCCTTCTGGAGATCAGGGACAGTTCATCTTCTTCTTCAGATTCTGATTCTTCAGGATCTTCTTCTCTAGCCTGAAAAGCGTTAGTGCATTTCTTGATATTAGATTTTAATGCAATAGACTTACCTTTCTTTTGAGGCTCATTTGCGTCCAGCTCTATTTCATGACTTCTCAAGGCGCTGATAAGCTCTTCCAGAGAAACTTCATTCAGATTCTTTGCAATCTTGAATGCAGTCACCATAGGACCCCATCTTCTGGGTAAGCTTCTGATGATCTTCTTTACGTGATCAGCCTTGGTGTATCCCTTGTCAAGAACTCTCAATCCAGCAGTAAGAGTTTGAAATCTTGAAAACATCTTTTCAATGTCTTCATCATCCTCCATCTTGAAGGCTTCATACTTCTGGATTAAAGCTAGAGCTTTAGTCTCCTTGACTTGAGCATTTCCTTCATGAGTCATTTTCAAGGACTCATATATGTCATAGGCCGTTTCCCTGTTAGATATCTTCTCATACTCAGCATGAGAGATAGCATTCAGCAAAACAGTTCTACATTTATGATGATTCCTGAAAAGCTTTTTCTGATCATCATCCATTTCTTACCTTGTTAGCTTTACGCCTCTGGCATTTACAGGATGTTTGTAACCATCCATCAGAAGATCCCATAGATCACCATCTAGACCAAGAAAGTAACTTTCCAGTTTATCTTTCCAGTATTCAAAGTTTTCACCATCAAATACCGGCGGTCTAGTATAACCATTGTTACCGTTGTATTGCTCAGCAGAGCCAGATGTAGATGCAGGTGTAGGTGTAGACTTTTCACTTTCATCAACCATCTTTTACCGAAGCGTTTTTCTCTTCCTGAATCTTTTCTAAACACGGTTAAGTGCTTGCACCTTAGAACCGGCGCTCTGATACCAATTGAAGGATAGAAAAACACTTAGAAAGGGGGGGTTTGAATAAGTGTAGCTTTAAAAACTTGACAGATAAAAATAAATGCACAGTTATTTTTATCCTGGTTCGTTGTTAACTAAACTACTCCAGTCCACCCCCGCAGAGATGATTTACCTCAACTGAGGATTTAATCCACTAATCGCACGGATTACAATGGTTTTCCACTTAGTCAGCAACTAAGTCTTCCAGAGTCTTCTGATCACACACTGATCACTCCAGGAACAACTGCTTAGATAACCTCTAAGACTTTTCTAGAGTCTACTGATCAACACGATCACTCTAGTTACAATCTGCTTAGTTCACTCCTAAGACTTTCCTAGAGTATTCTGATCAACACGATCACTCTAGTTCCTTACAACTTAATGTAATCAATTCTAAGAGTTTACAAATGCTTCTTAAAAGCGATAATCACAACTGTGATATTTCTCTTAATCGTTTAAGCTTAATCTCACTAATATATTACAACAGCAATGTAGTGAGCTTTGATGAAGATGAAGATTCTGAGCTTTGAGTTTTGAACAGCGTTTCAGCAAGTTAATTTGAATTGTATTTGTTCAGGATCGTTAACCTTGCTTCTCATCAGAACTTCATATTTATAGGCGTTGGAGAAGATGACCGTTGGATGCATTTAATGCTTTGCGTGTTCCGTACAGCATCGCATTTAATGTTATACGCTTTTGTCAACTACCTCGAGCCTTGTTCACGCTGTGTCTACTGACGTAGCCTTTAGTAGCTTTTAACGTTCCTTTTGTCAGTCAGCGTAGCTTGCCACTTGTACTTTCTTCTGATCTGATGTTTGTGAATACAACGTTTGAATATCATCAGAGTCAAACAGCTTGGTGCATAGCATCTTCTGATCTTCTGACCTTGAAGTGCTTCTGAGCGTGATACCATCTTCTGAGCTTCAGTGCTTCTGATCTCATGTTCTTCTGATGCTTCCATAGACCCATGTTCTGATTCTGCTTCGACCATCTTCTGATGTCTTGCCAGACCATGTTCTGATGTTGCATGCTGAACCCTTCGAGACAAAGCTTCTGAGCGCTGAATTATGCGTACTCTTTATATATTTCCTGAAAGGGAAATTGCATTGGATTAGAGTACCATATTATCTTAAGCAAAATTCATATTATTGTTATCATCAAAACTAAGATAATTGATCAGAACAAATCTTGTTCTAACATTATGTGTCATTTAATTTAGGATCATGAGGGAATATTACATTCTGGACATCAAGATGGATAGATAAGACTCATTGGAGACTTAGTTTCCCAACTTATATCAAGTGCAGAATAATAAGATAACTAGTGTGTTAAATGTCATACCCTAAATTTTTACCCCTAAGATACCACCAAGAAATCATCAATATTTTTTCTACCTGTCATTCATTGTCATTCATTTGCATGTGACTTTTTGTTAATGTCTTTTCCCAAGAGGGTTTTCTTTGCTTAAATTTCATGTATGGCTCAAAGCTTAAGCACGATTGTTTGAATCAAGTGATTAGGGTTTCATGTGGATGAGGGTTTGTTTTGGATAAGACATCTCATTGATCATAGAAGATGGTTTATTGTTTGACTTCTTGTGTTACAAGTAATGATATTGGTTTTCTTAGCAAGAGTTGAAGATGTGATATGGTGTATGTGGAAGCATCTATTATCAGTTGATGTTTGAAGAGAATTCAAGTGAAATTCCTCATGTGATATACTTTGATTCAGTGTTTGTCTTAAAGTACAAGTTGATTCAAGTTTCTCTGGGTCTAAGTATTGTTTTGTCTCCTAAGATTCATGGCATGTGTTTCATTGGTGACTTTGTCAAGATTAGGGTTTTCCTGTTGACGACCAGTCAAACCTGATTGTCTATGACCTTGTGTGCCCAAGATCAGGGTTTTGATGTTTTAGGATGAATTAAACCCTAATGCATTTGAAGTTTGCTTGGAAGAGAATAAAGTACATAGGTGCATTGTTTCTTTTAACCTAATTCCCACTAAAGGGTTGATTCATAACCCGTCTTTGTGATGGAAGTAGTTTAGAGGTGATCCATATTCTCTTAACGCTTGGTCAATCAAGTCAATCCCAGAGGCTTGACTTTTGGTTGACCAAGTGCCATTCCTTTATTAATCAAGGCATCCAAGTCTCCTTCAAATCAAAGTAATTCATGCAAGCATTTGAGATGGATCACTTTTGAAATCCTCAGATTAATGATGTGAGACTTAGATTTTTTCTTTGAATTTAGGTTTTTATCATCAAGATTAAATTGATCATGGATTTTCCATTCAAATTTTATTAAAGTGATCATGATTTGTTGGCTTTTCACCCAAAAAGAACTTTCATCCAAGTGATCAATTTATGGTGAAGTACATGATTCAAAGGAGAAGAAATATTTCAAATTCACAGTTCTTAGATTTTTGCAAATTGTTGGTTAATGAGAATTGTAATCAAGAGCATTATAATTAGTCAAGATAAGTTTATCTTTTCATATTCTCAACAATTGCAATATGTCATAAAAACTACAAAGTATCATTTTCATTCAATTCTCAAATGGAAAAAATTTCATTCAACTTTTGCAAGAATAACAAGTTATTTTTTCTCATTTTACAAGTTCAATTTACAATGAGAAAAGTATTTGATTTACAAGAGTTGCTTCCATGTGTTTTCCTAAAGTTCTAAGTCTTAAACCCAACCAAAAAGCTACAAAATCCCATGAAAGAAACTTGAACTTTAAGCATAATTTCCATAAACATCTCTTCATCATCTTGGCTCGGATTTGCTCTTCTTCAAGCACCTTAGCCAAGGTCTATCACCTATTCAACATTCCCCATGCCCTTGAATAAAAAAAGAAAACACAAATGATAAAGCATAGATAATATGAATCAAAGCCAAAGATTAGCACAAGCATCATTCAGAATATTCCAAGATTATAATCAAGTTCCATTCATGATAAATAAATGATAAACCTTAAGATATTTCCATGAATCAAAACATTCAAATTGGAACATGATATCAATAGACTTCTTTGGATAAAACATTTGCAACAAACACAATAACTGCAAGCCCAATAGCACAACAACAACAACATGATTCATTTCACCAAAATAACAAAAATTCACAAAAGACAAAAACATGATGACACATGGAAAGAGAAAAGCATCACGCGTTTGGTACAAGTCCACTCCCCACCACTCAAACGCAACACTACTAATTCAATTATCTCTCCAAACCAACAAAATTTCAAACAATTTCATCATAACCTAAAAACCAAAACCGAAGCTCTGCAAACAAGCAGCCACCAAAAACTCAACAAAGCAAGCAAAAACATCGCGAACAAAAAGCAACAGAAAACCTCAAAATTCACCTCACAAAAACTCATAGGAAAATACTCTCATTGCATAATAGTAATCATGCATCATAGAGCAAGAGAAGAATGAAAAGAAGAAAAAGAATAAGGAAGAGTACTCGCCGATTTCTGGAGAAAAACTCGTAGGAGCGCCGCCGTAGACCCCCACCTTTCTCCATTTTCTATTCACTAGGTTGAAGCTATTAGTGCACAAGTAAAAACCTCTTTGGTTGATTGGCCAATTTCCTCCGCGTTTGCATTTAGTTTCAGTTCTTTTTATTCATTTTTAGGGTTTTAGAGTTTTGTAGATTTGTTGAGTTTTGTGAGGTTTTAGGTTATTTGAGGATGAGATTAGGGAAGAGGAGGGTGAGATTAGGTATAAATATTAGGCGCAATGTTGATATTAGGTTGACATGTCATGAGAAGACTGCATATTGAGTTACATAAAGTATCATGTATTCACATAATGATAGTGGTGTATGTCTAGGGGTGTAATCGGACCGATTTTTTGTTAAAAAAAGTTCGAACCGATGATATTTTAATCGGTTTTGTTTGGTTCGATTTTCAACATTTTTCAAAAATGGAACTGAACCAAACTAATCGGTTTGATTTGGTTTAGTTTGGTTTGATTTGGATGATCGGTTTACAATGTTTATTTTTAAAAAAATTATATTCATCAGTATATTCTTCACTATCGTGTTTTTTGGTGTATTTTAAGCTATTATTTTTTAAAATAATACATTTCATGTCATTTATTTCATGCTCTATTTTTTTAAATAAATTACAATTTGCTCTTAATCCATACGAAATAGTGACATGATTTCGATTGCATCATGAAATAAGCTCGCTATTAAATATAAAAGTTATCACTTTACATCAGAATGTTAGAAAAAGATTTCAAAGCTTAAGAAATAGAACATAACAAAACGCACATCAATTAACATGTTTCACACCTCAAACACACATAAAACTATTTAGAAGGAATTTTGTTGAAGAAGAAACAAAAAAGGTTGAAAAATATATGAAAATTAACAAAGAGAACTTGAACACGAAGAAGACGACCATAACATATCAAAATGATGGTAGTGAGAGGAATAACGGCTGTGGGCAGAAGGGGCAATAGTTTTGTGAAAGCATGTTTTTTGTGACTTATGGTTTATATGTTTTAGAGTTTGGTTTTAGTTGCGTGTTTTGCTGAAAGGAATGAACTGTAAACAAAGATGGATAATGGTTGGACTGATAAAAAATTTGAGCTTAATTATGAGTTGAAGAAAATATTTAGAGCGTCATTATTTCTATTAGTTCGGTTCATCGGTTTGACAGTTATTAAAATCTAAAACCGAGAACTGAACCGAACCAAATCGATTTTTATTAGTTTGGTTCGATTTTAGAACCAAACCAATAACAATCGATTTTATTTCGGTTTGGATTGTCGGTTTAATTTGATTTTTCTGATCCGCTTACACTCTTATGTATGTCACTCTTCTATTTGAAACCACTATGTACTCTATATGTTGGATTTGAGTACTTTGTTATCGTTCAAACATTTTTCGTAAAAGAATAACTATAAATTCGATTGATGAGTACACTACGAATCGTGCTGAGGACATAAGAAACCTAAATGAAATTTTCCCGAAGAAATTTCTAAGAGCCCAATATTAATTTAGGGAAGAGTGATATGGTCTATGTTCAATATAGACATGAATGCAAAATAATAATTATGCAAAATCATTATCGTGCAAAGGTTTCATCCGATCATTCATCAAATATTGTTTTTTCTTTTTATTTTCCTTAATATTGTACTTACATGATATCATCCTTGACGAAACCAATTTATAAGAGTATGATGTACTTAAAAAACCACTTCAGGCATAATTTCACATCAAAATTTTTGATCAAGTCATGTTATTTCTCTATATCAGAGAAAGTCTTTCTTGAACTAATTTAAGATTATGTTCTCACAATTTTAAACCTAAAACCACTCCTCTTGTTTCATCAATCAAACCATCTCTTTGATTTATGTTTTTATCGTAGAGTCATTGGGAGATTACTGCACCTCATAACCACAACTCATGACATTGCGTAGTCAATTCTTATGTATCCTATTCTTAAGAGAGTTTGAATGTTCAATTAAAAATTATTTTCGCCCGACAGAAATAAAATGAATAAAAAGTTAATAGAAAACATAAAAGAATTTGAAGGTTCAGTTACAACTAAGAGAAACGAAATGATAAAGAAGTTAATAGAAAACGTATATTTTCTTTTTTTAGTGTGTTATGAGTAAAAGTGAATAAAGTATAAAAGGACAAATACAATATGTTACCATGATATGACAAAAACAACATTCCTTATAAATTGAATAGAAATACTTAAATGACCGGAAATAATTTTTTTTTATAATTGTGAAGAAATATTTATTGTATTACTTTTACTAAATACATATTGTATCCAATTAAATTAATTACTGTTATTATAGCGATTTTAAAAACCCACGATATTATCAATATTTTTTATGCATATTAAATTAATGTTATTATTTTATACCGATTCAATGAATGAAATATAATCAAAGTATATTGTCAAAAATAATTTAAAAAAAATGTATTTCCTTTATTATTTTATTTTTGGTCATAATAGGTAGGGTGGAAATAGGCTAGGCTAGGCTTTAGAAGGCCTGAGCCTGGCCTACGATAAACTTAAAAGGCCTAAGCCTGGCCTAAGGCCTATCATAGGCTAAGTTTTTTAGCCTGGCCTGGCCTTTTTAAAAGCCTGGTCTGACCTGAAAGCCTATTTAAAAAGCATGTATCTTATTAAAGTTTTCAATTAGTCTGTATAACTTAAGAAGTCTTGTAGGTCGACCTATATATACATATATAAGTGAACCTATTTAACATTTGTTATATATATATATATATATATATATATATATATATATATATATATATATATATATATATATATATATATATATATATATATATAGGGTAGCCTATTTAGCTTTTTTTTTTCTAATATATATATGCATACATGAACCAACTTATTTAACATATCTCTAATATATATGAAAATATAGACCGACCTATAAGGCTTCATAGGCTTTTTTAATAGCCTAAGTCTGACCTATTAAATAAAATAGGCTTTTAAAAAAGCCTAAGTCTGGTCTCTTTATTAAATAGGTCTGGCCTGGCCTAGGCCTATGTAGGCTGGGCCGTAGGCCCCTGTAGGCCGGCCTGGCCTATTCCCACCCCTAATAATAGGTAAAATTGGATTGCGAATGAAATATAAGAAATTAAATTGATTTTCTAATTTAAATAATATCTTAGTCTATTTGAGATTCACAAAAGCATTTATTGTTTAAAATTTTGAAATACTTTCTAATATTCGTTCATATTAATTTTTTAAATTCTTTATTTTAAATTTTACTATAAATTAAATATTAAAATAATTTGTTTTATTTAAATACTACATTTCAATAATAAATTACTCTTAAAATGCTTAAATTGTTTTTGTAAAGCATAATATATGAAATGCTACAAACACGTATTTTAAATAGTTATCCAAATATAAAATTATTCTTAAAACAATTGTTTACCTAAATTATGTTTTTTTTTATAATTTAAAAGTTATCTTGGTCAAATACATATAATTAAATTTGAATTGATGTAAAAAAAACCTGGAACGGCAATAAAAAAAATATTAAAACCAAATAATTCGTTATAATCAGTTTTCACCGTGCTTATATATATATATATATATATATATATATATATATATATATATATATATATATATATATATATATATATATATATATATATATATATATATATATATATATATATTTAATATCTAATTTAATTGATATGCACTGTTTGGATAAATATTTGTACACTATCAATCCATTTTAGTCACTAAATTGTACTATTATTTTAAAAGAAGTTAAAATAAAAGTCAAACATTTTTAACTATCAACATTTATGATTAATTGACGGTGTAAATTTTTCTTAGACCGTTGATGTATTTCAATTAAATTTCTTAATGTTTGTGCACTTTATTGGTATTTTAAAATCATTCACATAACCAGGTTTAAATAATTATTGGTTTTTGAATAATTATCAATTCATTTTTAGGTATTGAAAATGCGGGAGAAGATTAAGTGATTTTGTTTTTATGGTAACTTTATAACTTTAGTGCATTTGAGACACAAAAGAATAATTTAAATAAGTTATTTGTTAAGAGAGAAAGATTGATTTAGAGGAAGAATAGAGGGAAGGTGTTAAAGTCATTAAAATCCAAAGTCACCCAAAATTGTCTTGAAGATGAAACCAAATAAAAACGCTTTTAACTCATTGAACTGTTGTTTTTTACATCCCAAGTGTTTGATTCTTTGTCAACATCAGAAAAAACTCAAAATTATTCTTTTACTTTTGGTTGTTAAAGTTTTGATATATTACATATTACGGATTAATGATTTGATATAAAAATAATTTATACAAGCTTATTCATAATCGTTTATTTTGATAAACACTAGTAATATAAGTTGCAAATAAGTTGTTTGGTAAAATAAACATCATATTCATTTGACTCACTAACACATTTAATAAACAGATATTATTAAAAGCATACAAAAAGTTCATATTAAATCATTACAATTTATTTTTACATCTAATGATGATGATTGAAACCAAACACAAAATAACAATAGATAAATCCACATAGCACAAACAACAACAACAAAAATACTTATGATAATCAATATCATCTTTCAAGTGGTTACATTTGTATCCAGTTCATTCACCTTTGAAGTGATTTTCTCCAGCTTCTCATTAATATCAAATGTTAGGTCATTCAAAATATTTGTGTTCAAAGTGTCGATAAAATTTTCTTTAGCAAGACATTGAAACAAAATCAATGACTTCTCCGTCTCCCAATTATTTTTCTCCAATTTTGCCAATTGTTCTTTGGACTTCACAATCCTCTGCATCAAAAAACTCTCTTGGTTTAGCATCTTCTTACCTTTTTCAAAGTCAGAATAACTTCTGAACTTTGTAACGACCCTTTGGACCTCGCATGGGGAAGGCCAGATCTCGGGCTCCGAATGAAAATCGCTATAAACTATAGCACAAGCTTCAATCCCACAAAGAGTTGCAAGTTCATCAATCTTTTTGATTAGACTCTTTTTCCTTTTAGTGTAAGTTATCCTTCTCGCAGAATCGTTGACCATAAATGCAAGTTTCACTCTCCTTCTCATGGTCGACGATAAAAAAACTATTGAAAACCTTTTTGTTTTTGTTATCTATCTCAAAACATTAGATCATTTATATAGCCTAATTTCAGTGGGTCTGTTAAAGTTAAAGTTAGATGACTGGTATTATGATGTCATCAAATTGACTTTAAAATGCTTTTAATTGTGAGATCTCATATCTTGGTATAGATCCAAGACTATATGATTTTATATAATCCAATTTTTAAAATATTGTTTTAAGAAAAATATATGTTTTATTGGATTTACACACTTATTATTATTATTATTATTATTATTATTATTATTATTATTATTATTATTATTATTATTATTATTATTATTATTATTATTATTATTATTATTATCATTATTATTATTATTATTATAAATTGACATGTTCACACAAATTTTTGTCTTCCTCATACTCACTCTTTTATGATATAAAAATCTCTCATTCCACCATGGGAATCTCTCACACAAGATGTGCGTTTTTAAAAATATCCCCTGTTTTCGGAGGTGTATCTCCAGAAGTACTTTTTTATTTTACGTTGATTTTGTTCCGTAGATGTATCTATGAATTTTTTTTTAACGTTATTTAAATGATTTTGTAGTGTATCTACGGAATAATTCAACGTAATAAAAAAAGGAAAATTCTTTGGCCACCTCCCAACTCTCTAGCCCACCTCTGGTAAAAAACCCAAACTACCCCTGACTTCGGAAGTTCATTTCCGAAACGCAAGAAAAAGGTGTTTTCGGAGATGCATCTCCGAAAGCGCCTTTTTTTTTTAAATTGTCTTGTTTCGGAAGTTCATTTCCGAAAACAGCATTTTGGAAATGAACTTCCGAAATAATGTGCGTTTTGAAGATTAAGCAAAACAGCCCCCTCCCCCAAATCATTTACCCTAATCTTCTTCTAAACTCAAACTCATTGCAAAAATTCCGCAAAAGCAAGTGTGAAGTATCAGAGGTTGCCAAACTCTTCTTTCAAACTCAACCAAACTCATCATCAAACACTAATTGGTAAGTTTATCATTGTTTTTTCAAGTTTTAGATCTATTTGAATAAACTCTATTAGGGTGTTTAGAAACTGAAAAAATCACATTAAGATAGGTTAGTACTGATATTAGGATGTTTAGTAGGCATAAAAATAGTTTTGGTTTAGGTTTTTGGGGTCTGCCATTGGAGGTTGCAGAGAAGCTCTGCGCAGGGGTGTTTCGGAAGTTCATTTCCGAAAACACCTCCATCCCAGTTTTCGGAAATGAACTTCCGAACTGTATCAGAAGTGCATTTTTTTTGTTTTTTCATTTGTCTCGCATATTAATCGATTTCGATTGTTTACAGGAACATGTCAGGCAACCAACCAGCACGCATCAGACAGGATAGGGAGACCCAGACTGCGTCGGCTAGACGCGAGCGAGCGGCGGCGCAGCTGGCGTCGACCCAGGGACGGGGGCAGGGTCGGGGACGCCGTGTGCGAGTTCCCGTGGGCGAGGGAGAGGGTACATCTGCTTCAGGATCTAGGAGTCGGCTGGCTCGGGCATCTTCTTCCCGCCAGCGAGAGGAGGAGAAGGAGGAGGAGGAGGAGGTGGCGGCAGTGCCCTACCACGAGCCGGAGGGGGTACCGGATGTTGACCCTCCAGCCGGGGAGGAGGATGAGCAGGAGGACGGCTATTCGGGAGGGCCCTTTGACACCTCTGTGCTGATTAGCTACCACGATCACGTCGCTCGGCGTATCTGGGAGGAAGAGATATTTTTTATAATTTAACCATTTAATTTTCACCATTTTTTATAGTTTAACCGTTTATTTGTCGCTTATTTAATATATGTTGCTTATTTGTTTTTTTTGTAACAGGAGCGAGAGCCGTTGAAAATGGTGAACCACGCCCGGAAGATTTTCAGTCTGTTTAAACCAACAGCTGAGTGGTTTAACGACCATGTGCGAGGTTCAGGGCTTAGCGGGCTCTGCATGACGGGGTACACCACCATCAGCACCGGCATGCAGGGGGCATTTGTGGAGCGCTGGCACAAGGAGACGTCCTCTTTCCACTTGCCGGTTGGGGAGATGACGATCACCTTGCATGACGTGTAGTGTCTTCTCCACCTGCCGATTAGGGGGCCGCTGTTGACCCACTCCAAGATCCAGAGGGTCGAGGCCATTAAGTGGATGACACTCTATTTGGGCATGGAGCACGAGGTTGCTCACTTTGAGTGCGTCACGACATCTGGGCCTCATGTCCGGTTCACCACACTGAGCACTTATTTTGAGCACCACCTGGACGCGGCTGCTGAGGCTGAGGGTGAGGGTGACGAGCTATTCACACAGTATCACCGCGGCTGCGCTCTCCGGTGCTGGTACATGCATGTGGTAGGTGCTGCATGCTTTGTGGACAAGAGTTCCAGGTACGTCGACGTGACCTACCTCCGCTACTTCATGGACCTGGATACCGTTCACCAGTGGAACTGGGGGGCAGCTACTCTGGCATACCTCTACCAGAAGTTGAATGAGGCCTCCAACTGGAGGACGAGGCAGTTGGTCGGATCCTGCACACTACTTACGGTACGTTTTATTTTAACACATTATCGTATTTATTTATTTATTTATTTATTTATTTATGTTTCCTATTTATTTTTAATACATTATCGTGTTTGTGTTTTAGAGCTGGATCATCTCCTACTTCTCCCGCATATACGGCTTCCGCTACGATCCTGCATACGTGGACGCCATGCCCAGGGCCGCCAGATACGCTCTCCAGAGGGGGAACGATGCGGTGGGACCATACCGTTTGTACTTGGACCGCACGATGCACGGCGACGTCACCTGGAGGCCGTTCGTCGACTACGCTCAGATTGTCCCCTTTGACGGCATTGCTTTATATTCAGGCTGGTTGGCATGCGGGACCGGCATCATGGTCCGGTATCTCCCTGAGCGGTGCATGCGTCAATTTGGATTCGTGCAGCGGATACCCAGGTCACCCTTTGAGGCTGCTCCCGACACAGTGACCCGAGTGCAGCTCACTGCCATATGGGCGGACTAGCAGCATCATGTGGTACCGCAGGAGTACCGTCTCACTCGGGTCACACAGGACTGGCACAGTGAGGAGGGGTACGTCACATGGTTCTACCGGGTGTCCCATCCTCTGCTGAGACCCGACCACTAGTACAAAAATGTTAATTTACACCCATTTTTTATTAAATTTACACCCATTATTTTTAATAAAAATCGGGTGTATATCCACAGGGTGAGAAATGTCTAACGAATTTACATCCGTTATTTTTAACAAAAATCGGGTGTAATTGGGCGTAATTACGTTTTTAATTACACCCTGTTTTAATAAAAATCGGGTGTAATTGGGCGTAATTACACCCTGTTTTAATAAAAATCGGGTGTAATTACGTTTTAATTACACCCTGTTTTAATAAAAATCAGGTGTAATTGGGCGTAATTACGTTTTAATTACACCCTGTTTTAATAAAAATCGGGTGTAATTGGGCGTATATACGTTTTAATTACACCATGTTTTAATAAAAATCGGGTGTAATTGGGCTTAATTACGTTTTAATTACATCCTATTTTAATAAAAATCGGGTGTAATTGGGCTTAATTATGTTTTAATTAAGCCCTATTTTAATAAAAATCGGGTGTAAATATGTTCTTAATTACCCCTATTTTAGTAAAAATCGGGTGTAAATACGCCATTTATGAATGAACAATTATATCTATTTACACCCTATTTCATACACACCATTTAGTTATATTTCATTTTCTGTCATAATATTGCAAATACTATAAAATCATACACATAAAAATCATATTTTAACTAAGTCAAAATATTTTTAATATTAACCAAAAACTATACAAAATCATGTGCAGTCATAATATTTCAAGTACTATAAAATCATACACATAAAAATTATATTTTAACTAAGTCATAACACTTTCTTCATATATAAGTTTTCTTCTTCTTCTTTGGCTTTTGTTTTGGCAACATTTCTATCTCTTTATCCTCTTCAACCATTTGCATTTGATCTGATAGATTTTGCTCCTCAACCTTTTGATTTTCAACCATTTGCAAAAATACTTGAGACCAAAGTTGCCGAATATGGTCGATTGTCTCTTTTTCATAGGGTGACGTGTCTGCAAATTATACTACCTCATTGAATCTTTCAACAATGGAAGTATCAACAATATCAAACATGTTCTTCATTACATAATATCCACACGCCCATCCATTGTTTTGCTCATGTTTCTACATATAAGATACAAAGCATATTAGTACTGAAATATAATTATAATGAAGCATATCATTACGAATTCATTCTCATAATATCAATAATATCAAGCAATTACCTTGATAATCTTCCAATTAGGCTTTTGTTTACCCTCCATTTGGTATCACCAAGAGTGTTAAGTGCCTAAGTATAAAAAGTCCAGCATTAATTTCAAGAAGTATTAACTTGGGACTTTGAACTGAGATACTAATGTACAAACATTAAAAAAATTCAACCTCAAAAATAGGGTCAAGTTGATTCTTGGGATCCCTCTTTACAGCTTCACGTTGCTGTTTTGCTTCATGTATTCTCATTACGTATGATGGCAAAAACAAGTATGCTCCTTTGTCATACCTGCAATAATATTGCAATATTTATGATTCAAAGATTGCTATCAAACTTTCAAGCATTATACAAGTCAACAGAAATTAGCTAACATAGAGAAAATTCAAATTTAAAAAATAAATTGAATAGGAAAATATTTGAATATGTGCCATACCCTGTCCAGTGATTCGGTGGAACCAACATTAGCATGTAGGGGATAACCATGTGCCTCGCCAGTTTAAAGAAAACGCATTTTGATGTTAACATCAGTCTTGTTAACATAGGAATAAGAAAGGAAAGGTTTTGCTTGAACTTATGGAGATGTTGTTAGACAGCGTCTATCGCTATTGTTCAGCAATAAGATATTTAATATAAATATCATCAAATAACTGCTATAGTACCGCTGTAGCAATCTTGTGTAATTGAATTTGAACAAACCGCTATTTTCTGTAATCTACAATTAATAACACTCTAGAGAACAACTATAACAACCAAACCTAGAAGAATAAAGCCGTAAATCTCGTCTAATAACATATTAAAAGAAATGTGAACATGAATTTAAGTACAAACAATTCTTGGAGGATAATAGGTAGGTCACTTACAGTCTTTTCAATGCCCTCCTGTATCATAGTGTCGCATTCAATAATGCCATATCTCCTACTTCCATTTCAATGAAGGAAAAGTTAAATTATGTTTACAGATAATTATTGTGAAAGTGTATTATCAATCTCACCCTGAATCACTAGAAATTGTTTTGAGGGTGTGCTTAAATGCAGGGTAAATATCTGGAGGACCCCCATCTCCGAATTGATTGGCAGGTATTTGTAAGTAGGCTGTCCCCCAAGGTTTTGCTTGATCTCTTCCCCGAACTATCCCCATTGCTTGTTGCTTCTTCTGCTATTAGTGAACTGTCCATCTTCTAGGTGAATGAAATGAATGAAGAGGTAGAAAGATACTGTTCAATTAGTGATTCATTAAAAGTAGAACTCGAAGCTTTTAAAGAGAGATTAGTGAATCTATTTTCTTTCTTCACTTTGTAGTTTGTGCTGCACTGACTGAACAACCTCACAGAGAAAAAAACTGCACGTGTGAAACTAATTGTTAGATGATGTTAAAACTAAAAAGAAAAAACAGCAGATTTTAACTCTTGAAAAAATGTCATGACATCAGATATCTAATAAAAAACTGTAAATAAGATAGAACAGTTCATGTATCAACGAACTTTCTACAAGGAGTTCTGATGTGTTTGAAATAATAGTCTATGTGTACCAAACCCCAAAAAAATATGAAGTTCCTTTTCCACCAGTGGCACTTGGAGAATTGTATAACTTGAGAACCATCTTTCTGTAATCTGTTCAACACATTCCAAAAAACCATCATAGCTATTTCAGATTCACAAATTATATTCATCACAAGACTCATAATGATTGTAAGACTATATATCAAATATGTTTATTACCTTCTTGATTGCTCCATAGCTGGGCTGCTTGTGGATGTAGAGGTTTATTTTCAAAGCTACCGTCCAAAAAAAAGTGAGTGCACTATTGAAAACATTCCCTTTTAAATAAACCATAGCATTCTAAGCTATCTCACCAAGAGTGAGTGCACATAAACAGTAGAAGAATAAGTCATGTTTATTATTCTCGAAAAGACTAAATACACAAGTACTAGATTCCTTTTCATAATGGAAACATATTCCAATCTCAATTCAATAGCAGGGTATGATCATTAGTTAACAGAGGAGAGTAATTATTACCACATATTACAGCATTAGTGAAAAGCCTTTTTTGGAAGCTAATTCTAAATATATGATTTTAAATCCTTTTTTTTAGATAGTATCTACCAAACTTCTTAAAAAGGCATATCATAAACTGTGGCTCAAGTAAAGTGACCACAAGACGTAGAGTCAGATAATTTTAACAGAACTTACTAGGATTAAGAAACAGTGAGGTAGGTTGGACTACATTCGGATACTCTGCAGCACTTTCTATAACACAAATCAAACAGCTGAGATATATTGGATAAAGATATAATAAACAACTTTTCTCCAAAATTATCACGCGCACATAACCTGCAACTTTTCATGACGAAAACATTGTAAAATGTGTTAAAGAGAGGTGGGGTGTTCAGCCGCCGCGACCACCCATGGAAACAGACTGGAGATACGTTTTTCAAATTGCAGTTCTTTGTTTACTTCACAATAACAGTAGGTTGGAGTTTGAAGACTATATATAAAATATGTTTATTTTCCAATGCCAGTTTGTGTAGATATCTTGTTGCCTGCAGATGTTAACATAAAGTTTGAATATTTTCGTATAAACTATAAACTGTTTTCATATTTTCGTATAAACTATAAACCGTTTTCATAAGCTCAAAATAAACTCAAATAAGTCAATTAATTTAATTACCAAACACCACTATTGAAAATCCAATGACGAAAACTCTCTTTAACATATTTCCAACTGCATGTGTCAGTGGCGCAACACGTTCCAAAGTATTAGTAGCAAGCTGCAACCATAACATCAAAAAAAAATCTGAAAATTTCATTACATGCACATCAATTTAAGTGTGCAAAGAAGAAAAGTACTGAACATAGAAAATCAACTATATTGCAATAGATGAAATATAAATAGCCAAAGAGCTTTTACCTCAAACTGTGCTTTGTTCTATCTTAAGAATTGCAACAACAATGTAAACAATCCAAACAAGTTTGTCTTCAATCATTAACCTTTGTTGCTGCTGATGCTGAAAGAACTAATAGTGAGTCGACTAACTCGACGCAGCTTGTTGAGCAAGGGGAAGAGGAATTTTCCCATTAGAGCTGAATTCCAACAAAGTGTTCAGGTTTCGCACGGTCAATGCAAGTTCCTAACCCGAATTCTCAGGATAAGTAGTTTGACTAAAGTGAACCTTCTTGGTGTGATGGTTGTTCAATTTCTTGCAAACCGGATTGTCCAAGAAGGCATTTTGAGGAAAAGGAACTTGTTTCTGATTCCTAAACTTCCTAAATCTTGCATGACCCATACCATCTTGAAGCAAAGACACAACTTTCTTGAAGCTATTCACAGCTTCACCAGTTTCCACCATTAAATTCTTATGATGAACTTATCTCTTGGTTGAGATAACATACTCAGAACTCTATGACAGCTTACAACAGCTGTTCTACTAGCTTGTTCAACTTCCTCCATTATGAGGATCATGAGGGAACTCATTGACGACAGAGATCGTCTCATACGAAATCACTTGTTGAAACGCACGCCAAGTGTTCGACGAAGCGAACAAAGAAAAATACACACATTAGATCAAAAAACATCACATATTTGTTCCTATATCAATTTATTGCACATAAAAAAAAAGTAAAAAACAAAGCACAATATGAATTTGAGGAATCGATAGGAATCACTCACTTTCATCTGTTTTTCTTTTCCAGAAGCTTCTTATCTTTCTTCTCCTAAACAAAATTGTTACAACTAAGAAATCAGAACATGGAAAATTGAAGAGTAAGTTTGAAAATTTGGGGGAAAATCGAAAGTGAAAAGTACTTCGGAGTTCGAATTCACAATGCGATGAGAGAAGAGTTTCGGTGAAATGAGCGAATGAGCTGTGCAAATAGAATTCGAAGCTGTGCGAATGAATTTCAGAGTTGTGCGATGAGAGAAGGGTTTCGGTGAAATGAGTTTCAGAGAGTTTCGATGAATCTGGGAATTTGGGTTTCGATGATAAGAATGTTGTGTTGTTTCAGTTTCAATGCTATGAATTTGAGTTATAAAATAAAATAATTTTTTTACTCTATATAAATTTACACCCGTTTTTTTAGTTTAACGGGAGTAATAGAGATTTGATTATAATAATATTTTCAATTTAAACCTGTTTTTTTAGAATAAGGTGTACATTATCACCTAATAATATTTAAAATGACAATTTATTTACAAAATTGCCACACATTTCTTATTTACACCTTTTTTCTAATATATTGGGTGTAAATTTTAAAATTATATTATTCTTTTTTCACTAGTGGACGTTCCCGGCGCTCCTAGGCCAGCACACGAGGAGATCCCGGAGAACTAGCAGGCCGAGGATGACCACGCCATTGATCTCATGCCGATCTGCCAGCGGATAGAGATGCTTGGGCGGGACGCGTTGGATCGAGGTATCGTTGATCAGGGCGGTTCAGAGGCAGTCGCCGTGATGGAGATGATCGTCACTGATGCTGGCCGTGCGGCGGAGTACAGGCGGCAGAGGAGGGCCCAGGGTGAGAGGGTTAGGCACACCCAGTAGTGGTCGGGTTTATTTATTTTTTGATTTCGGATTGTATCTTTCGCACAGTATTATTATTATTTTCGGTTTGTATATATTATTTGGATTGGATTTATCATATTAGTATTTTCAGTTTATCTGTTGCTTGTTTTATTTGGCGTTTGCGTTTAATTAAAATGCGAGACTGTTAAGAATAAACATTAAAAAAAACACAGTTTCTGCATAATTCGGAAGTTCATTTCCGAAGACACCCCCCATGAGGTGTTTTCGGAAGTTCATCTCCGAAGACACCCCCCATGAGGTGTTTTCGGAGATGCACTTCCGAATTGTGGAAATTTAAAAAAAAAAAAAAACGCTTTGGAAGTTCATTTCCGAAGCAGGGGTATTTTGGGATTTTCGCTGGGGGTGACCCCCATAGGGAGATGGCTAAAGAAATTTTCTAAAAAAATACTTTCGTAAATATATCTACGTAAGCGGAGGGGGCAAAAATAATATTTTATCATATGCCTAAGAGAATGGGGTGGATTGAGATATCTGCTCTCATGATATTTAGAGCTATTCAGTAAGTACATACTAAAAGTTTCTGAACTAACTTTACAACGATATAATCTTCATGTGGTGTTTCTTTAAATTCAGATTTATTAGTTGTTATAATTTGATCCAAATTTTGATTGTAAAATTGTTTGGAAGGTAATATAATGGCTATGTTTTTTCAAATATTTGAGCACATGATTGGGTTATTAGTTTCCACAACTTCTATTTACTATTTATAATGATATTGTATTTGGGGGTGCAGTTACCGTGCATAATAAAAATCTATGCACCATGCATAGATTATTATGGATTTTTGGATCAAATTCTAAACATCAATTGTTATGCAATACTGGATTAAAAACATGATTCAATGACTTATGTAGACTTATACATGGTGTCTAAAGAAATCCTTACGCATATTAACCAAAGCCGCATATGGTATGTCTATTGTATGTCTTGTACTCTTAAAAATAATATTAATCATAAGTAAAAATGTCTTGTACTCTATTGTATGTCTTGTACTTACTTCTACTTACTATTGCATGTCTATTGTATGTCTTGTACTCTATTTGTACTCTATTGTATGTCTTGTACTGCATTTTGTTTATAAAAAAGTACACATTAAGTCTGTAAAAATGTTACACAAATATTTAATCATATTATATCATATTGATATTTGTACGAGTATTTAAAAAAATAATATTAATACACAACACAGTTGGAAGATAAGATTGAGCATATAAACATAAATAAAATATATTATTTGTCCATATAAATATTATTTCCCTTGTGTATAGAAAATCGATATAATATTGAATATATAAAATATTGGGAAGGAATAAAACATGGAAACTAGTTATTTGGTTATTTTAGAAAGTTTTATTTGAAAATTCATTGAAAGCAATTATTTTTTAACAAATTAATCAAAAGATACATTTCATTGAATCCTTTTTTAACGTAGGAATTTGCCTTCCAATAGATAAACAAATATTGATGAATTGATGTAAAGATAGATTAGCTTTATTGAAATATTTATGTATATTTACAGAAAGTTACCATAAATAAATTTACTAAACAAATTTAAATTTTGGGACTTAATTAAACATCGAGTCATTTAATCTAATTCTCATTTAATCTAATTCTTTGTTTTGTGTTGGTCATTTATATAATAAATATTTCCATTTGATCTATTAGTCAAATTAGTCTATTCTATTAAGTTTTTATTTTTAATAAGCAAGTTGTATTAATGAAGAACAAAAGTTCTAGAAACTCGATTACAAAAAAGGAGAAGATCCGGAAAGAGAAAATTATCCACCGATTGCAACCTACCTTAAGTAAAACAATGGGTTATTGATAAACTCATAAAAGTTACAATTGGATTGAGTAATTTTCCTAATATACGACCACCTCCAAACAAGTGCTTTGCAATCTCAAACCACATTCCTCGCGTTCCAAGAAGAGTTGTTAAAAATAATAGTATTCCTACACAACCAAAGACTCCAAATAATAGTCAATCAAACCACACCCTCCTTTCCTTATCTGACTTGATTAAAAAGACAGTATGAACTTCAAAACCGAAAGCTTTCTTTTAAATAAAAAGAGATATGATATATCAATCCTGAACACTCATCCATTTCATTCCAAAAGATAACGGCATTACAGAAACATAAAAAAGAATGGACCGAAGATTCTCCTACTTCATCACAAAAAACACAAGAAAGAGTCGAAGAAGAATTAAGAATATCTCTAATGAAAAGCAAATCTCTAGTTGGAATTTTAATAATAAACCATCTCCATCCTAAAACTTTCACTTTGAGAGGAACTTCCACCTTCCAAATATTGGAGAAAACCGAGTCGAAACGGTTCTCCGAACTGAACGGAATGAAAGGTTTAGATAAGGCACTATAGCAAGAAGACACTGTGAATATTCCGTCTTCCATATGCAACCAAAACGTGAAATTCGCGCGGCCATCTAAGATGACAGTCACGGACAACAACTCAAGGAGGCCGTCGACAGCAGCGGTACAACCCGAAGAGGTGGGGTTGGGAATTCCGAAGTCACCCCATTTCCAAACTCTGTCCTATGGAAGCGTCCAGATAAAGAGACAAAGCATACAAATCCGACTAATTGATGTCCCAAACATAGTGAAAACATTTCTAGAAATAGATTTTCTAGAACCTATACAACCTGCATAATCAGAGTCAACATATCATTCGATTACTACTTTACTATCTTCAACCATGGCTCCACCATAAATTAGGACTCTGTTTATAAACTCATTTATGTACCTTAGAATCCACTTCAATGCTTTCCAATGAGCCTTTCCTGGGTTCGCCATGTGTAACACTCCGATATTTTGATATAATTATTTAATTGATTATTTGATGTTTTGATGTGATTATATGAATCACGGTGATTTATAGTTGATAATGTCTGACGTGTGACAGTTATGTGATGTGTGTGGGGTAGTAGAGTCAAGGTGTTAATTAGAATAATAATATAAATTAGTTCTAATTAGCATTGTTATTATTTAATTAAATAAAATGAAATATATTGTGAGATAACTTAGTAAGGGCATAATTGGAAGTTCATAATAGGGGTCTTAAGGCTAACTAGGTAAAAGGAGGAAAAGGAGAGAGAAATTCATTATCGTAGAATTCTTGGAGAAACGTGAAAAGGGGAGAGAGAGAGAGAGAGAGAGAGAGAGAGAGCTAGGGAAAGAAAATGAGAAGGAGAATCAATTGTAGAATTTAAAGAGAAGATCAAACTAGCCAATAATCTAAGGTAAGGGGGCTATAGTGAGTATTATGTTTGATTTAAGGGAATAATAATTGTATGTTGGGGGGTTTTTGGTGATCTTGATGAAAATGATGAATCCACGATGATTGTTTGTTTGATTGTGTAAATATTATGTTATATGATGATGATGATGATGATGGTTGTATTGATGGTTGATCCCATGAGATAGAGTTAAATCACCATGTTTTTGGATTTGAAGGTCTACGGTTTAATGGAGATATGATGAATAATTGTGTTTTTGGGTTAAGAATAATTATTCTATGTCAGAACTAGGTTAATATACCTTAAATCGCAGAAAAATAATGATTAAAATTAGTTTTGGGGCAAAGATTTGGGTCTAGTTTGATGCAGGTCGCACAGGAATTTTTTGCATAATCGCAAACAAAATGGGTCTGATTACAGTAGGTAGCCATTTTAGCACGGTATGGTCATGCTTAGCGCGGTTCTTGAAAAATGAAAATTATTATTTTAGAAAATTGACTTCAGAATATGGTAACTTATATTTTATTAGAATTTATGGGAGTTTTCTGGAATTTACTATGCATGTTTGGGTAGGTTTAGATGGCATTTTGTGTGAAACCTGACTTTATGAATTCTTCTGTTCTACACTTGATTCTATAGAATGTTGTTGTGTTGATTGATAACATTATTATCTGGTGATTGGTGTGGGGTTGAATAAGATGAGTATGATGTGTATGTTGAGTGTTGATGTGACTTTGATGAATACATGAATTATGATGTTATTTTTACTAGATGTGGTTGTTGATTTTGTGACGTTGAGCATTATGCATTCATAGCTGTTTACGGTGATTTCCGGTAAACAACTGCTAGTCCTACAAACTATAAATACACTCTGGTTACTCGCAGGATCGACTAGATTGATCCTAGGACATAGTCAAAGGGTTGTCTTTCAAGATAATTTGGTTCATAGTCTTTGGTCTTTTGTTTCGCTTTGAAAACTTGGTTATGGTACGAACGTATATATAACTTGCGAAATAAACTAACAAAGTACACAACTAAAAATAAACTTGATATAAACGTAAATAGAAATTTGACGAAGATGTAAAAGAATATAAGTTTCAGAAAGATAAAGTGCGAGAATGTAACGACTTAACGAATGAAGTAAAGACACTTGAATCAAAAGAAAAACCAGGCAAAAAAGTAAAGGAAATTAAAAGACATTTCGATTCTGTAAATAGAAATACAAACATATTTAAAGTGTGGTGTCATACGTACATTTCTTAGCGAACTATTTCTCTTAACATTTGATACTTGAGTAATTTGTGAGTGATTTGTACAAAATGAACACCCCGGATCCTGATACTAAGATCCTTATTTATACTAATTCGACCCTAGCGGTCCTACGCTAATAAAATGCCACGTTGCCCACATGTATATGTTTCGAATTCCTGGAGTGCCATTTGTCCTCGTTGGTTTAATCAGACTATTCGAAATTCAAAACCTCCCACACGAATTCTATTTCGATACGTGGCAACGTGAAAATGCGAGAATGCAGCGAAATACTTCAAGTTTCAGTACTCTTGTATTTCAGAAAACCATCTAAGTCTTAAGGACAGCCTATCTCGATTCAGCTTCGATTTTAGGAATCTTCATCATAAATAACATTCTCGGAAATGGCCGTCGAAAGCAATTTTCTTTCCGAACCTTAAGTCTTCGAAAAAGCATATTTAACAATCAAAATATCCGGCTAACAAATTGCCCCCATTAAATGTCTGTTTCGGAAAGATGAAAGAAATAGGCGTTTCTTGCTATAATGAGATTTCAATATCTTCATATTTTTTTAGATCCAAGACTCTGACTAACGTCACAATCATTTATGACTCCTCTTTCTAATATGTCTTGTCATTTTCAAAAAATGTCTCTTCAAAACGTGTGTTCCCACGTTTCATCATTACTTATGATCATTGCTCCTAGATACTAGGAGTAAGGCTAATAACTGTTCGACCGCCAGACAAATGAATCAGCTCCCGACGCGTGTCCCATTAACCTTTAGTTAAAACCTAAAAGTAATTTGAAAAGTTCTTATTAAACCTTTATATACCAAGGTTTTACCATTCTGGATTCTTTCTTCTTCACACAACATTGTTTCTTCATCTTCCTGAATGCAAACACTCACAAAAACCCCTTTCTAGGTTTCAACTCTATTTCTTGAAGCAATCCACTCATGGCGTCTTCCACCGTTCAAAACCCATCACCGGAAACTTCAAACGCTTTTCAACCCGTTACACAACTTCAAAGCCCTACACAAGTGGGAAATCAGTAGTACATTCTAGACCCAAACCTAGAAGAATCTCGCACTATTTATGCTTCCCAGGTAATCATCCCTTTTCTTCTTTCTGAAAAGACTCATGCTTTTATGACCTTTGATTTTAGGGTTGGCTCCAATTTTGCACTGATATATGTCACCTTCTTTCGACTCTCGTCTCCAAGATCTACTTCTTTGAGTGGGTCTTGAGCTAACATCTTTATATTTGGTGCCATTGGATCCTTTTCGAACCCCAAAGGTTCCTCATCATAAATTGCGTCTAATCTTTAACTTGCTACTTCGCTTGGAACCTGTTCGTCATTGACGTCAGGTGGTTGTGGAATAAAGTGTATCCCAGGGCCTGGAACCTCTGATTCATTCTATATGGCTTCGACAACCATGTTCGATAGTTTGGCCTCAAGAGCCGCTTTTATTTTATTTTCGGCTATATAAGTGTTGAATGCAGTATAGGGCAAGCAACAGAAAAGATTTGGAAATATTGATCCGGGAATTATCGTCCACAGAGATGGAGAGATGCCATTCAATAGTTTCTATGATTTCGAGCTTTGGATTGAATGAGAAAAAAGTAAACAAAGATATAGACAGGAAAAGAATAAACACATTCTTAGAAGAGAAATAACTTATCAGGAATGTAAGTATACCCACTCTTCACAAACATACACTTACCAACCCGTTATACTCAACCTACGATACTCATCTATGTCATCACGTATCTCTCACATAAGCGTCCATCTCTGGAGCACAAACGAGATCATCTCACAACTAAGGTTATCTCTAACGCGAAGTCGCGAGAACATCCGTATTCTCGCGTCGGCGATCTCTCGCGCGCCGCTCAAACACGAAAGCATTAAGTACAGATACCCACAGTGAATGCTAGCTCTAAATCTATCTCTAGAGTTCAGAACCAACAGATTATCATCCTAGATAAGGATTCAAGAAGTTTATCTCTAAAGCACCCCAAATCCCCAGCATAGAGCAAAAATCCAGGATAACATCAACACAGATTCGTAAAGCAAGTTAAACATATCATTATAATCGGTAAATATACATAAGATTCAAGTAAATATACAAACAAAATCCAACCAAAGAGAAATACACAAAGAAGAAGAGAAATGAACCGAAAATCTCCCGGTTTGTCAGCTCCGTTCGACGCTCAATCCACCCCCAATCATCCAAATGCAACCTCCGAAGTTGTTTTCTAAGCTAATCTACCCTAAGAATGAAGGTTTTATGATTTGGGAACAATTACCCCAAAACATAACCTAAAAATGTGATTTTTACCCCTATTTAACGATCTGATATCTGTCATGGTCGCTCAGCGGAGGTACTCCCGCTTAGCGGCTGACAGCAAAAGTGAAATCTTGTTTTTGCCATAAGTTGAGAACCGTAACTCCGAATTGCGCCCGATTCGAAGCGTTGGAAAGCTTATTCAATTCTCTATCCAATAATGAATGAATGGAAACCAAAATGATGATTTTTGTCATCCTTATTTTGAGTCTTTGGAAGTCCGCTTGATGGTGGCTAAGCGGGCTTTCACCGAAATTGCAAAATCGAAGCCGTGCCTTTGACACTTTATTCCTCAAGGCTCCAGTATGCATGAATACCTATAAAAACAAAGAAAAAACTATCAAATGGTATAAAAGTATATGAAAATACAACTATTCACAAAGTATACGTATTTATACACAAAACGGGGAATTACTCAAACGGTATTAACAAAAGTATCGATAAGTGCCACTATTTACATACTCAAAACATCGACATTTTGGCACTTATCAAACTCTCCCCAACTTGAAACTTTGTTTGTCCTCAAACAATGTCAAATAAATCAAAGAATCAAAAGTAATAAACCAAAGAATTGTGAATCAACAAGTTTTGAAAACCAAAAACAAATGTATGGCTCAATAGAAAAACGTATAAACAAAGTAAATACTTACCACTATCCTACAACGACAACATGTAAACGAAACGCATCTTAAGTACAAAAAGCATACAAAACATTCTAACACAATACATGCTCACTTCATGAATCACACCTAGCAAAAATTCATCAATGGATGAATAACACACAAAGGTGAAGGACTTTTAACACTCATCCAACAATCTTGCAAACAAAAGATTAAATTATGCATTCATCCAAAAATCACATTGAAGATATAAAAGCAAGAATCACAAGGACTTTTCAAGGTTGTAATGTGGCTTGGTTAACAAACAAGGGATAAGTCCTAAGGCTAATCGAAACAAAAACTTGCCTAAACCTAAGGGAGTGATCAATCCACCAAAGATTCAAACAACACAATTCCGATCAAACTTCTTCCTTAACCACAAGTTTCTCAAACCAATCACAATACTTATTAGCACAATTATTCACTTCTCTTTTCTTTTTCTTTTTCAAAACTTTTTTTCTCTTTTTTTTTCTTTTCTTTTCACTTTTTTACTTCTTTTTTTTCTTTCTTCTCAACCTCATAGCAACAACCACATAAGTAGCAACCATTTCTCTCCCCAACTTGAATTCAACCACACCATCATATGAATACTCCCTACTTTCTAAGGCAAGGTAAAAATTCATACCAAAAATCATGGTTGAGGGTTCAAGAAAACAAAGAATCAATCATCCATGCAAAAATGAGAACTAAACACTCAAGGATAAGCATTTAGCAAAAACAACATGGATATTGACAAAAAGGCTCAAAAGGGTTAACAAATGATCACACACTCACAAGGTGAATTGACTATTTGGTTTTGGTAGTTGTGCTCAAAATGAAACAAAATGCCTTGATCCTTTTCATGCTTTCATAAAATCAACATAAACAAAAGATTAAGCATAATAAAATCCAGTTAAAACAAAGATTGTGGCCTCCAGCATATATGAATAATGGAAAGCTTCCTCACATTTATGGTTTGGGAACTAAAGTGATTCAATCAATAAGCAAGTAATGCAAAAGAATGAATTGTATGGTAATTGTACAAATGAAAAGTTTCCTAAACATGTTATGCTATAGAAAGCGATAAATGAGTACCTTGAATGATACAACTTCAAAAATAATATCCTACCATACATCCGCAAGTTGAAACACTCAAGCTTTGGAAAATCACCTCAAAAATCTTCGAATTACCGACAAAATTTAAGTACAAACAACCAACAAAAGAATTAGAAAAACAAAACTAATATATACTACTAATTAGCCTTGGTGAAAGTGGGAAAAATAGTGAACCAAGTGGAATGGGAACCCCACTGGTACAAAGCAGGAAAACAAAATTTTACTGTCATCGCTTAGCGGAGCTAGGCTCGCTTAGCGGATGACAGAAAAACTTGAAAAATCAGAACAGAAACAGCTGTTCCAATTTTCTCCACTTCACCTAAATACCTCATAAACATAAAAATAACCAAAACTTTACAACCGTTGGGGTGCCTCCCAACAAGCGCTTGTTTTACGTCATTAGCTCGACGCCTTTATTGTTTTGGTGTTTGGAAAGTAGCTTTTTTTTCGTCATGCCATGGTGACGTCTCACCGCACAAGCCTAAAGAAAGTTTCCTAACCAACCACTCAACAAACTTTACGAGTACAAATATATACAATGATCAAACGAACATAAAGGAAAACACAAGTATACAAATATGTACATGAACAAACACATATATACAAACATGAAACACATATAACTATTAACATACACAAAGAGAAAGTTGGTGAATGTTGGATTCACAAGTTGAAAAGTGAAGATTTGTTATTAAAGAGCTCATCCGAGATCAACATGTTTCACCAACATTCACCAATAAAAGTATACTTATATGTAACATATACAAGTAAACTTATATGGTGAACATAAACAAGTAAACATGTACAAGTAAATATATATACAAGTGAAACTATACAATATATACGATATATACAAATCTCAAAACCAAAGAAACTATTGCGATGCAATTCAAGCAACCATCCCCGGCAACGGCGCCATTTTGTTGAATGCAGTATAGGGCAAGCAACAGAAAAGATTTGGAAATATTGATCCGGGAATTATCGTCCACAGAGATGGAGAGATGCCATTCAATAGTTTCTATGATTTCGAGCTTTGGATTGAATGAGAAAAAAGTAAACAAAGATATAGACAGGAAAAGAATAAACACATTCTTAGAAGAGAAATAACTTATCAGGAATGTAAGTATACCCACTCTTCACAAACATACACTTACCAACCCGTTATACTCAACCTACGATACTCATCTATGTCATCACGTATCTCTCACATAAGCGTCCATCTCTGGAGCACAAACGAGATCATCTCACAACTAAGGTTATCTCTAACGCGAAGTCGCGAGAACATCCGTATTCTCGCGTCGGCGATCTCTCGCGCGCCGCTCAAACACGAAAGCATTAAGTACAGATACCCACAGTGAATGCTAGCTCTAAATCTATCTCTAGAATTCAGAACCAACAGATTATCATCCTAGATAAGGATTCAAGAAGTTTATCTCTAAAGCACCCCAAATCCCCAGCATAGAGCAAAAATCCAGGATAACATCAACACAGATTCGTAAAGCAAGTTAAACATAACATTATAATCGGTAAATATACATAAGATTCAAGTAAATATACAAACAAAATCCAACCAAAGAGAAATACACAAAGAAGAAGAGAAATGAACCGAAAATCTCCCGGTTTGTCAGCTCCGTTCGACGCTCAATCCACCCCCAATCATCCAAATGCAACCTCCGAAGTTGTTTTCTAAGCTAATCTACCCTAAGAATGAAGGTTTGATGATTTGGGAACAATTACCCCAAAACATAACCTAAAAATGTGATTTTTACCCCTATTTAACGAGCTGATATCTGTCATGGTCGCTCAGCGGAGGTACTCCCGCTTAGCGGCTGACAGCAAAAGTGAAATCTTGTTTTTGCCATAAGTTGAGAACCGTAACTCCGAATTGCGCCCGGTTCGAAGCGTTGGAAAGCTTATTCAATTCTCTATCCAATAATGAATGAATGGAAACCAAAATGATGATTTTTGTCATCCTTATTTTGAGTCTTTGGAAGTCCGCTTGATGGTGGCTAAGCGGGCTTTCACCGAAATTGCAAAATCGAAGCCGTGCCTTTGACACTTTATTCCTCAAGGCTCCAGTATGCATGAATACCTATAAAAACAAAGAAAAAACTATCAAATGGTATAAAAGTATATGAAAATACAACTATTCACAAAGTATACGTATTTATACACAAAACGGGGAATTACTCAAACGGTATTAACAAAAGTATCGATAAGTGCCACTATTTACATACTCAAAACATCGACATTTTGGCACTTATCAATAAGCCGAAATCTTTTCGAAGAAAACTGACTCAGACATATTCTACGTCTTCGTCCCAGCCAGTTGGCCGTGTTCCTGGTAACCCTTCAATGGGTTCTGTCTCTTCTGGACCCTCCATTATTTCTCTATTCCAGTGGAATCCATTGGGGTGAAAGGATAAATAGTACATAGCATTTTTATTTGGAGAGTATATATCTTCTGCTGTATGGCATGGTCATATGTTAGCTAGCTTTCTGTCAAAACTGGTTTTGTTGACTTGATTCACTTCAACCATATAGTAACTTTGGTCTCCTTCTATGTTTTCAACTATTCCGTCTTCTATCTAAATAGTTAACCTTTGATGCATTTTCGAAGGCACGGAAGCAACCCCATGAATCCATTCCCTTCCCAATAAAAGGTTATAGTTTGCCTTTGCTGGTATCACCATGAACATAGTTGGCCTTGTGACTGAATCCACAGTTTGGTTTACTTGGACAACTCCCAAGGTATGTCCTACTTTTCCTTCATAGTTGGACAAAACCATATTATGTGGTCTTATATCATTATCAAACATACCAATCCTCTTCAGCATATATTGGGGCATCAAATTTACTGCTGCCCCCCATCAACGAGGACTTTGTTAATGCCTACATTTTCAATTTTGGCTCTTATGTTAAGAGGCTTCAGATGATTCCTCATGCCTTGATCAGGTCTTTCTAAGAAGGCATTCTTCTCCTCGACAGCTCCATTGTTTAGCACATAGTAACACACTGGTCTATGTTTCGCCATTTCTTCTTTGTCAGCTTCCTCGCAATCTTTGACTTTTGTCTCTTGGTAAAATTCATGGAGAAGGACTGACACCACATTGCAGTTGAAATTTATAGACGACACTCCGTGTGAAACGAAATCATTAGTCATAATGTCGTCTTGTTTCCAAGGACTAGACTGCATCTTTTCCTCTTCTTTTCCGTTTTCAGAACTGAACAACTTGCATTCTACAGGAGGTTTATCCGACTTTGCCCCTTGCATTGGGACTTTGGTGCTGCTGGATTCTCCAACATCCTTCGCCTTGGATTCTTTCTGGGCTTTCTTCATTCTCTGGTGTCTCCTCCATTGAGATATGGACATTGGATTCCTAGCTTTGTAATTCTCAAGCCTATACATTTCCTGATTTGACGTCTGTAATTGCCTTCTATAAGCCATTGCAGTTCGTCCACCTTGATCCCAGCTTCGCCATTTGTTATTCCCCGTGCCAGCTTGTGTCTATCTATCCATGGGTACTTCTGTGGGGAGTTTGAATGTCACTTTGCGAGCCTTGGGATGAGGGCTATCAGGCCTTATTGATGGTGTTCTATTATCGAACACATACATGTTAGGATTTACTCCTTGAACATCCCAACCCGTAGAGAATGATATCCTTTCAAACGATTCCGCCATTAGATTATCATATACTGCCCCACATCTGGGACACATAATGATTTTTGTCTTTGCCTTATGACATTGAACCAAGAAACTTACAAGGCTTTCTCCAGGCCTTGGGTAAAACTTCAGCAACTTTCTTGCCTCCAGTGCCCCTGTATTTTGTTTTGTTGAGCACCTTGGACACATTAGCATCCTTCCAGCATTTTTCTCGTGGCACCTCCAGAGATAATCTTTCAAGCTTTCATTTGCCCTTGGATTTGCATAGTTTCCTTTTTCCCTTTCTTTCACCAAACACTTCTCTAGCTCCTGGATTTCAGATAAAGGTTGCCCAACGTTCACCACACTGACTCCTGCTGGGGGAACTTCAGAAATTCTTATCTGTTGGAGCTTCACCCTGAGGTCTTCAGTGGCCTCACTAGTTTTCTCCCTAAGACCTTCAGTGGTCTTTTACTTGAATGCTTCTTCAACATCAGTATTGAAGATTACATTGTTGCTTAGGCCCTCAGTAGCCTGCTTTCCTGTCGAAACCATCTCCTGTTCTGCGATGTCAACTTTAGACACATCCACCATGTTGATGTCGACTGGTTCCGCATAGTTGGTGTCAAAGACATTGAGGGGATCAACATCAAACTTCATGTTGTTATTTCCTTTGTCAGCGAACTTCAAACGAGCAACCGTGATAGCATTTTGAATTAGATCCCTGAAAAGAAAGCATTGTGAGGTTTTATGGCCTAAAAATCCATGATATTTACAAAAACCTCGTTTCTTCCGTTGTTCCAACGGAGGAACTTTGGAATTAGGAGGCACTATCATCTGGCCATCTTTTACTAATAAATCAAAGATTTCGTCACACTTGGTAACGTCAAAAGTGTATATTTTCTTTGGGAATTTGTCGCTCTTGTCATTTTCGACAGGATTTTTCCCATTAGAAGGGGTGAGTAGTTTACAAGAGTACGGAGGTGCTTCTTTTAATTCAGCCAAGTCTATTTCGACTTCTTCGAAGCTATATGAATCCTCGAAGGTTTCACTTTCATCATCTTCAGCCTCGATATATGCTACTTTCTCCTTCTTATAGTTCTTGTTTGCTCTGGCCTTTTTAGCTTTCAATCGTTCGACTTGTCGAACTATATTTGCCAACTGGGCCATATCTCTCAAATATTGAGTATCCAACTTCTTTCTAATTGAATATTCCAAACCGCCTGCTGCCATTTCGACTAATTCATGTTCCAGAACAACTATGAAGCATCTTGATTTCAGTAAACGGAACCTATTCAAGTAGTCATCTATATGCTCTGTGAATTTCCTCTTAATGCTAGCCAACTCTTTCAAACTAATCTTGGTTTGTCCCATGTAGAATTGTTCATGGAACATCCTTTCTAAGTGTGCCCAAGCATCTATGGAATTTGGAGGTAAAGTGGTGAACCACGTAAATGCATTTTTTGTTAACGAACTAGGGAAATATTTAATTCTCAAATTCTCGTTTCCCACTAAATCACCAGCCTCTGTCAAATATCGGGCTATGTGTTCCATAGTTGATTCACTAGTATCCCCTGAAAATTTTGTAAATTTGGGTACTTTGGTACCCCTTGGCAGTTTAGTCTGCAGAATATACTCCGCTATGGGGGAAGTGTAATTTGGACGTCGAAGTACAGTATTAAGGCCATTATTGGCCATAATTCATTCAATCAGGGTGGTTAGGTTATTTTCTGTCGCCATATTGTCTCTCCTAACCCTGTGTAATACTTCATCTGGATGTTGGTCCCTATTAACTAAGACTAACCTAGGCTGCTCTTCGGGAACTTCCTGTTGACCAGTATTGGTCCTTCGGTTCTGTTTTTCTAAATCTATCACTTGATTTCTTTCACCGGGTCTTTGCCTAGATGGCTGAACTAAATCTTGAACAGGTGTCAAGATTGGTTGGTCTTCTCGAACGGTAGACTGGTTATTCCTTCGTCTAGTAGACATTCGAGGGGCTCCAAAGAAATCTGCCATATGCTCTGTCATACCCCAAAATTTTCCCATCTCATTCCTCTTATTCAAACTCATACCAAGGCACAATGCTCAAAGACACCTCCTCCTAAACAATGGTTCAAGGAACTAGAGTTTTTGTTTTTCTAAAGAAAATGAATGGATCAAAGGCTCCAATGCATCTCATATGGCTTATGATGTTTCAAACTATCTCCATGGAAAAATTTAGGTCCTAATTCCAAGGTTGACCACTCAATTGCTCAGAAAGTCAACAGTCGACCAGTTTGACCTAAAAGTCAACTGTGGTCAAAGTATAGTCACAACTCCTGATTTTTTGTCAACATCCTTATTTTGAAGTATCATTCACCATTTGATCAAGGATTGATCATGGTTCATCAAGAAAAGATCAGAAATCAGCAAATTCAAAAGTTTCTAAATTAGGGTTTTTATATGAGAAAGTCAACTGAACTTTGACAGGCCATAACTCCTACATGGAACATCATAAATTTCCCATCCAAAGCTCATTTTGAATGAAATTGAATTCTCTACAACTTTGTCTCTCACATGCCAAGTCTAAAAATGCTTCATTTGAGAGATATGAATCAAAAGATTATAGGTCCTTTTCAAAAGTCAACCAAAAGCAGTTTTTTGTCAAAGCCAATATCATCAATATAAAATCCTCAAATGGAAAAAAGTTCCCAAAGTGGCTTGTATAAGACATCTTGAGGTTTCGAAAAAGTCCTAGAAATCCTCCATATCTTAAAAATTGAGGGAGATATGTCTTGTCAAAGTTGGACAATTTCAAAGAAAGAAATATGAAAAAAAAAGTGGTTCAAAATAGATTTTATTTCAAACAAGTCCAATATTTTTTGGCCCAATATTGATCTTCAAGTTATTCAAGACTCCAAATTCAATTACCACGAATTTACTTAATTTATTTGATTTATTATGGATTTTTATTCATATTAAAGTGGTTAAATTCAAAACAAATCAAGAAAAATTCAAAGATTTGATTTAGCTAATCATTCCAATCATATTCAATCAGAAAATAACATATATTTGATGAAATTTTCGTGAGAAAATCAAATTGGTATGATTGGGAGAAAATTGGCCACATTTAGAAAATTGGCCACAAAATCATTATTTTTTATGATAATTTCTATTTTGATTTAATTGATTAAAAATAAAAACATTTATTTTAATTGATAGTTTTATTTGATTTAAATTGATTTAAATTGTTTAAATGATCTAATTAATTATAAAGCTTTTTATTAATTGATAAAAAAAACCTATTAGGGTTAGGTGATTTAATCGAGATTTTATTTTCGCCGGCTTAATTAATTAGGTTGAAAACCAATAATTAATTAATTTGGATTTTTATTTATTCTATTAATTACAGTTAACTTGTACCCTAATCAGGGTTTACGGAGATCATTCCTACACTGAAATTTTCCTTTTTTCCTTTGTGCAGTTTTTCAGGGTTACCATCAGGGTTCGTTCGACTACGCGCCCTATCAATCAAAAGCAAAGTTCTAATTCTTTCTTTTCTACTGATTTAAATGTCATTATATTTTACTCATTTATTTTTTCCTTATAAATTAAAATTAGGGTTTACTTTCAAATATCAATGAACTCCTCCTACACTCACCCTTTGTCGTTTATTCTTCCTTTTCCAATTTTCAGGGTTAACCAACCAGTCAAAGCTCAAATGTTCGGTAACCCTAAAACTTGTTCTCTTTTATTTTAATTATTACTTGTGTCAAACTTATTGCGCTGTTGGGGTTTCTGTTCTTATTGCTTTTTCTCCCCCATCCCCATGGCTTATTATGTAACTGTTCCTGGACTGTATTGTGTAGCCTTGAAGGCACTTAACATTGTTTATATTGTTGCGTGGTTAGTAATTTAGGGAGTGTAACCTCGAACTGAACATAGAATCACTAATTTTACAAGATAAATGTAATCGAAGTTAACCACGTGATTGTGCACCCACACACCTTTTATGGTAACCCCTCTTGTTGCCTGTTGCCTGTTGCTTTGTTGCCTTGTTGCCTTGTTTTTTTCAGCGCAAAATATCCAAGTCCCTTGAATACGAGGATACCTCAGCGATGTTGCCCTCGGTTCATTCTTAAGATCATAAGTCCCAATGATGCTGCCTTCGATACGCTAATATGATCTCGTCCCTCGAAGTTGCATAGGAAATGCTGAGGTGTCCTCTGGTTGGCTAAAAAACAATGGCTATTCTGATCCTTCCCTTAGATTACCTGCCCTTCTATGGCAGGGGCAGTCTTGTGGCGAACGATGATTCGACGACCCTTTAACCTCCAAATAAAAGGACTTCCCTACCCTCCTATGGTATGGATATCCCTGAAAGGCTAAAAGAACATTTTTCATCTTACTAGGTAATTTGCCCTTAATTGCATGCTCTGGTTTAAAAATCTTTTATTACACTTCTTCTTGAGAAACTTCAATAAGGCTACGCTCATTTACGAGCTAAAGTCCTTATTTTCTTCTTCTACATTTCTAAACTTTTGGTTTCTGAAAGAGCAAAGCAATTAAGATCCCATGGATAACCATGGATGCAAAGGGTTCCTCACACCTTCCCTTTGCATAAATTACCCCCCGTACTTAGTTTCTTTTAAAAAGGTTTTTTTTCTGTTCTTTTAGCCTTTCATTAATTTGGATAAAATAAAAGTCGGTGGCGACTCTTGCTTACCGTACATTTCAAATAAAGTCAGTTCACCGTATTACACGCCCTATTTGTGAAGATATCTTTTGATACGTTTCTACAATATCCTGGTTAGTCCTGGCAATATTTGTTACTAAGGGAGAAAAAATCGAACCCATTTCTCGAGCAAGTACACCCACCATATCGTGCCTAAATGCTACTTGATTATTTGTAGTTAAGGTAGGCATTTGGCCTGATGGTCCAGGGTTTTGTACACTTCGACCCACTGAACCGGCCTTAGGCGAAGATGTCGACGTACCAGGTTAAGTGTAGGTAGGTCCGGCACCTTGTAATCCTGCCATATATGATGGTGGCATTACATAAGGGTTCCAAGGTCTCCAACCCTCAAATGTTGTTGATGGCCTCGGGGTATGTAATTGACTTGCAGAATTTTTCGAAAAATGTGGTATTTCTGTTGTGCCTGTAAAGGGAGGCACAGTAGTCGAAATAGATACAGGAATTTTTCCTGTTGGCACTGACTTATTTTCGGGCATGGCTTGGGAACTACTTACGGCCACAAACCCCGTCGAAGTGGGTATCTCCTGTGCTTCTGGCATAGAAGTCGAAACATTTGTAGTACTTGCTACTACTATTCCTGGCCCTTGTGGGGGATCTTGGTTTCCCCTTCCACTGGTCGAATTGACCATTTTCTTGTTGTACCTTCGTTTAGGAATCGGTTGCGCACAGTTGATTAATTTACCACTTATAAGGTTCATACAAGGTCTTGATATATTCTAAACAAAAACAAATAACAAATTAATGACAAACATTTTGACACTGTCCCACTGGGCGTGCCAATTTGCTTACGGTGATTTCTGGTAAACAACCTCTAGTCCTCCAAACTATAAATATACTTTGACTACTCGCAGGATCCACTAGATTGATCCTAGGACATAGTCAAAGAGTTGTCTTTCAAGATAATTTGGTTCATAGTCTTTGGTCTTTTTTTCGCTTTGAAACTTGGTTATGGTATGAACGTATAAATAACTTGCGAAATAAACTAACAAAGTACACAACTGAAAATAAACTTGATATAAACGTAAATAGAACTTTGACGAAGATGTAAAAGAATATAAGTTTCAGAAAGATAAAGTGCAAGAATGTAACGATTTAACGAAAGAAGTAAAGACACTTGAATTAAAAGAAAGACCAGGCAAAAAAATAAAGGAAATTAAAAGACATTTCGATTCTGTAAATAGAAATACAAACATATTTAAAGTGTGGTGTCATACGTACATTTCTCAGTGAACTCTTTCTCTTAATACTTGATACTTGAGTAATTTGTGAGTGATTTGTACAAAATGAACACCTCGGATCCTTATACTAAGATCCTTATTTATACTAATTCGACCCTAGCGGTCCTACGCTAATAAAATGCCACATTTCCCACATTCATATGTTTCGAATTCCCGGAGTGCCATCTGTCCATGTTGGTTTAATCAGACTACTCGAAATTCAAGACCTCCCGCCCGAATTCTATTTCGATACGTGGCAACGTGAAAATGCGAGAATGCAGCGAAATACTTCAAGTTTCAGTACTCTTGTATTTCAGAAAACCATTTAAGTCTTGAAGACAACCTATCTCGATTCAGCTTTGATTTTAGGAATCTTTATCATAAATAACATCCTCAGAAATGGCCGCGAAAGCCATTTTATTTCCGAAACTTAAGTCTTCGAAAAACCATATTTAACAATCAAAATCTCCAACTAACTATAGCATAATTGTAGGACGAAAGTCCAGTGATGTTGTAGTACCTCGGTCCAGTGTTAGCCTTAATCCCATTGTGTGGATTGAGTGCATTTTGTGTTGAGTTCCGGTTCCAAGCGAGAATCGATCCTATGGTGCGGATCTTTGGAGGACGGTGACAGAGTCATCAGTGATGAATTGGTACCACATGCATGAGTCCATTGTTGTTGTATTGCATTATTGTGATGATGCCTGATTTGATGATATTGATTAATTGTGATGTGGTGTATCTAATTGATAATTATGATTGAATCATAAAATGATGATGTGAATATACGATGATGTGCAGGAGTGGGTAAGTATGCGTATTTTATGGATATGTTGTATCAGTATATGTTCGGTAGACTATTTGTATTCGACTACTATATCTATTCTTTATGTCTTACATAATGATTATGAAATACTCACCTTTTCTGTTTGAATGTTGCCTCCAAGTGGGTAACGCGTAGGTAATCAGGAGTAGTTTGTTGAAGTTTGAGGATATTTTTATGGCGTCCTTTTACCTTTGTTTAGGTTTGAGGGGAAGTCTTGCTTTGATACGTAACATCAGGGATGGGGTTGTTATGTTTTAAACTATTATGTTTTCTTTGAGTATTTGAGTTGATTTACATTTTGATGTTGATGCTTCGAGTTATAACTCATGAACCACGATGTTCAGTTGATGTTTATGAAGTTTATTTAAAGATGTTATAGATTGTGAATTCCGCTGCGAAGTATTTGACTAAATATGTAGAGTTTTCATTCGATGTATGTTTTACAATTGATGCAACCCGTGTTACGGAGTTGGACTATTGTTAGTGGTGTTTTTATGATGATGTGACACCCTTTTTGGTGATTTTATTTGATGTTAATTCGTATTATATTGCGAATGTTCCTTGTGGGTTAGAAGGCTGTTACACCTTGTATCTTCTTACAAGACTTACTTCATATGCTATGTCGGGTCTAGTACAGACCATAGTTTACATCAAACAACCAACTATATTAGCATATGGGATGCTATTCATATAGGCTCTTTCGACATCAGTACTGGAACACTGATCAATACTCAATTTGAATTGAGGGTTTGTCGAAGTCACAACAAGCTTTGAATTTGACATACCAAACATGTCGAGAATCTTCCGTAGGTATTCCTCTTGAGATAAGCATAACTTTGACTGCTTTCTATCTCTTTGAATGCCGATCCCAAGGATCCTGGATGCAGCTCCCAGATCCTTCATATCGAAATCCTAATTGAGTTTAGACATCACCCTCACTACATCTTGGACATTGTTACTTTCTATGAGAATATCTTCCATATAAAGCAACAAAATAACAAATGAATTTCGAGGTCAAAATCGAAAGTAAACACAGTGGTCGAGCTGACTTCTAACGAAACTTATGCGTGCCATGAACTTGTCAAATCTCATATACCAATGTCGAGGAGATTGTTTTAGTTCATATAAAGATCTCTTTAGCTTGCACACATAATCTTCCTTCCCCTTTTCGACATACCTGTCAGGTTGTCTCATCAAGATTGTTTCATCTAGATCACCATACAAGAAGGAAGTATTAACATCCATCTTTTCCAGTTCAAGATCGAATGGTGTCGTCATGGCAAGCAACATTCAAATGGACCTATGCTTCACAACAGGAGAAAACACATGATTGAAGTCGACACCATCTTTCTGAGTGAAATCCCTTGCGACCAACCATGCCTTGTGTCTTTTCGATGCCTCTCCTTTGATTCCTTCCTTAACTTTGAAAATCCATTTACAGCTGACTAACCTTGTCCCAATAGGTTTCTTGATCAGTTCCCAAGTGTGATTATCATGAAGAGATTTCATCTCATCATTCATGGCCTTCAACCATTCAGTATTATTTCGAATCCTCATAACTTCCTTATAGTCTCTAATTTCTTCGTCTAGAACCTACATGCATAGATTAAGGTATAAGCTATAAGCTATAAGATCTGCATACCCAAGTCTCTGAGGTGGCTTGATGACTCTTCTCAACCTATCTCTTGCTAATAGGTAGTCATCGACATTTTCATCAACTTCCTCGGCATCTTCTGCTTTTTCTTCGACTTCATCTAGGATATGAAATTCAGCATTAAAATGCTCCAACATTCATTTAAATCTCTCCAAAATTCATTTAAATCTCTCCAAAATCGAAAGTAAACACAGAAGGGTTATTAAATACCGGAAGACCCCAAAATTTAACTATAATTTCGGTGGTAAACGATACCAAGCAATGATGTCGCAGATAACTCATCAATGCTAGGAGCGTGAATTAATACATTTATCACTGCCAAGGGACTAATGTGATAAGAAAGTAACTTGTTACTGCTTGGGGACAAACGTAACAAGGTGAAAGTTGATTTTGATAATTGAGAATGTGATTTTGAAATTAAAATTTGAATTGATAATTAAGACTTAATAACTAGGCTATGAATCGAAGATATACCGCCTAGTGTCTATTTGATTTTGATTCTCCCAGCGGTTATGTTTGTTCTTTAAGCTTTGGAAATTGAACACTGAGTGCGTATTAGCTGGTAAGCATGCCTTTGAGATTTTCCACAGTTTTCTTAGGCATGTATGATTGAATGCAATGCATGTATGCATGTTTGATATGATTATGTTCGATGTATGATGCATGATATGTATGATTGATATGATAATGTTATGAAATAAAATGATGTGATGATTGATGAATTCAATTCCCATGTTATTTGAACTGCGGAACCAGTGCTTAAGGTTGGATATCAAAAGGGAACTAGGGATAAAAATTAGCTTCCAAACGGGAATTGGAACATTACCAGATGAGAACTAGTTACCAAAGAGAATTGGATTTTAACATAATAGTCAGACGGGAACTGACTACCAAATGAGAATTGGATTTTGATGTGACAATCAGATGAGAACTGCCTACCAAACGAGAATTGGTTTAATGCAACAGTCAGACGAGATCTAACTATCAAACGAGAATTGGATTTTGATAGCTTGCCAGGCGGGAATTGGGCTTTTAAAATGATGTGCCAGACAAGAACTGGACTTTACACCAACATGAGTATGGTTACTGGAATAGTATCAACTCGGTGGCCATGAAAGGTGAAATGAACATCAAGGTTTTTAAAGGATAACTTACTAAATACTTGGGACTAACATAGCAAGCTATATCACATAATCTCATATTTATTACAACCTAGAGGATAAATAAGACGAGTGTAGATAATTCATTGTCGTTTCGGGACAGACACAACGAATTATATCGTAGTCACTATGTACTTACCACAACCTAGAGGGACAAGTAACACAGATCATATAATTCATTGCTACATAATGAATTATAGTGTAGACTCCTTTATATCTATCACGACCTAGAGGATAAGAAATAACGAGCTTGAACTCTATCCTGGTGTTTAATCCAGTAGAGTTGGGGAAAGATGGAAAATTCACTTGCCACATCCTAGAGAGCAAGTCACCAACCTCTTATTTATCTATCACAACCTAAAGGATAGATAAAGCTAGTGTTTAGCTAAGATTAGATATTATAATTACTGCTGATAATTATGCATATGCTAATTGGTAAATGTTCTCATCAAATGTTTGCACCAAGCACCAAATGTTCTCACCAAATGTTTGACCAACATTTTGCCCCAAGCACCAAATATTTTCACCAAATTTTTGCACCAAGCACCAAATTTTCTCACCAATGCTTGCACCAAATTTTTGCACCAAACACCACTACTTCAAACCATGTAACTCAAGATGTGGTTCATTCTTCACCGGTGCCAAATCCTAGAGAGTCCACACAATTTGTTCAAGACACTTCTCATGCTTCATTGAACCATTCAACACCAATAGATTCATCTTCAACTCATGATATCCCACAAGAATCACCAGTCCTTCACAATGTGTTAGGTGTGAGTCTAACATACATTGGTGTGTTCAAGTTATAGGTATATTTCATATCTACTTGTAATAGTTTTAAGAGGTAGTTTTTTCTTTTGACTATCTAAATATTTTGATTTTTGAAGAGTTTAAAAAAGTCATCAAGAAGATTAAGATCAAGGTTAAGGAAGTCAATAATTTACCCCAACGAATTGTGGAATTTTATGCACAAGGGATTGCATATGGCGATGCTCAAGCGGTACTCGCGGGATATTGTAGTTATTTGGCAATTTGATTGCAAGTTGTTTCCTATCAACTTTTTAAGGTGGTCAAGAAAAATGGGCATTCCTAATTTTTATTTTGAAGAATGTTTTCAATTATATTTAAAGGTATAAGCTCTATGTCTATATAATTCTTATTTTCAGAATTTTTTTATATATTTTAATATAAATGATATAAAACTATCATTAATTTTCTTTGTAGCCTCGATTTTTATTTAGGACTTTCGAAGCACTTGCAAAACGATATTGCAAAATCAATATTGGTAAAAGTGGGTTACAAATAGGCAAAGAGTATGGGAAGAATATTATGATACATCTAAAATCAGAGAGGAGATAATTAGTAACTCTCCAAAAGGTATATACCAAATTCAATGGGCTCATTTTGTTTATTATCACTTAAAGCTAGAGACACAGGTATAATTATTATTACTATGATTGAATTATTGTTTGTGCAGATGTTCATTTGATCAATGTGGCATATCTCTAACTAATAAAACTTTAAATGGTGAAAATGTTTAGAATTTAGAGTTTTATTAATTTAGATAATCCTAACATTTTCATGCAAATTAATTTACATAGTAAAGTTATATAATGGAGGAATTAATCTAGTATAAATTTAGATACGGGAGGAAAGGTGTGTTTGGTTAACTTAATGAAGTAAATTAATCAACTTTATATTGTCAGTTTGAAAATGGTACCATGTTCGCTATAACTAGTTAGAAATTTAAATTCGTTCAAAGTCGATTTAGATCTGATTGAAAATTGTTTCACACTACGCCAAATTTAAGTTTTAGAAGCGCAGCTACGAAAGCGCTTTTGCCCAAAAGCGCTCTGGTAGGTTTGGCTAAAAACAAAATTAAAAATCACGCTAGAAAAGTGCTCTTATAGGTGGGGGTAATGAAAGCGCTTTCTAAAAGCGCTCTTATAGGGGGTGGGTATGAAAGCGCTTTCTAAAAGCGCTCTTATAAGGGGTGGGTATGAAAGCGCTTTGTAAAAGCGCTCTTATAGGGGGTGGGTTTGAAAGCGCTTTTGAAAGCGCTCTTATAGGGGGTGGGTACAAAAGCGCTTTTAGTAATAAAGCGCTAGTATAAAGGGGCATATGAAAGCGCTTCTGAAAAGCGCTCTGGTAGCCCTTTTTAAAATTTTCATAAAATTAAAACACGCTATTTCATTCAGAAACACAAAACATCCGTACTCGTCTTCTTCTTCCTCTCGCTCACGCACACTCTCTGCTTCCTCGCTCTCACTCCCTCCGCTGTGGTCTTAGCCACTCCTCCGTCCCTCCGTCGTCGTCTCACTCTCACTCTCAAACCAACTAGCCGCCGCTGCCGCCGCCGCTGCTACGCCGTTCTGTGGGATTTTAGGGTTTTCTTGGTCAAAATCAACATCTTCTTGCTGCTTCTGTTCAGGTAAAGTCTTCCCACTATGTTGCTCACTATTTGCTTTCCGATACACACTACCTATGAGTTTCTTTCATCGATTCTAAATTGTATAACTGTAATCAATGTTTCTGGGTTGGTCTTCCATATGAATTGCAGTGTTATAATTATAAGTTTCTGAATTTAGTCTTCCAAGTAGTTTTTTGTTCTAAATTCTAAGGCTGACACTGATATGTTGTATAATTGTATGAATATTTTTCTTCATTTCATAACTTCTACTAATTGTATGGATAATTTTGTTTTTAACTTCTAAGGCTGACACTGATATTACACTGATATGTTGTGTAATATTAACTCTTGTTTTCGCAAAATAGTAGTTTTGTAAAATTAAATTTGAATAGAAGCTTAAACCATCATTAGTCCATCATCTAAAGATTCAAATCGTAAATCTATTAATCTAGAATGAGAAGATGGTAATGTAAAAGAGAACACTCTTAAAGGAGTGTTCTTAAAGCATTATTTTAACGTAGTATCTAAATGAAAAGCTAGTAATGTCAACTGTTGAAGATATAATATTTAATGAAGATTTTAGATGAAAGGAGTGTTGTTTAATTGTCAATCATAATTTGTATGAAGCTATAGTTATAGAGTCATAAGAGAGAGGCCAAACTAAGAATTTACATAAGTGTTACGAATTTGAGAATTCCGACAAGTCACGAATTAGAAAAGAAATTATGTCTTATAATTATGGCAAGGTGGGGTACATAAAAATAAATTACATGTTCCTCAAAAGTCACTATGCTTCTATTGCTTGCTTCTTCTTCTGGATACAGGCTCAACTCTCTATCACTCACATAAGTTAATTCTTCCGATTTCTCTAAATAACACGATATCACGATAGAGGACGGTTATTGTATTTTGAAAGTTAAAGAAGATGTTTGTGTTATTTAGCTAAATCTAAAGGGAGTTGAGTGTATTTTCCTCTTTATTTTGTTAGACATTAATGCTGCCCCGTTATGAAAATACATGCTAAATTGTTGTTTTCTCATGATATATAATTGCTCCACCTTGATTTCTCCATTTGTATGACTCGACTATGATTTATGGTCGTTTTCACGACGTTGTTTTGACATGCGTAGTTGCTGCCCTGGTTTCTAAGTAGTTGTTAAACTTTGATTTACCTTGCGGTACTATGTATCTAGAATTGCTATAACATCTGGGTGATGATTATTTTTCAGGGGATATTAAAGATTTTCTAAAAGAATATCACTAGAGACATCAAATTAGCTTACGGTGTGTGGTTCCAGAAGTTTCTGAATTTCTCTAAAGGTAATTAGTTATTCTTTTGCTAATATAAAAATGTATGTCAAAATAATATTAATCTATTCTTAATCATTGTAGTTTGTGCTACAGTTTGCATATAGTTCCTTCACTTTTATGATATTTGTATTTAACTGCATCGTGTGTGTGTGTTTAATTTTACAGTTACTTTGAAGTCTCTGGTTTCTATTTGTACAACGCCGATTCAAACCTACCCATCTCCCACATAAAGTCTAACTCAGGTTACTATCCCTTTCTTCTTGCTTATAGTTTGTTATTTTCTGCTTATAGTTTATTGTTTATGGTTCTATTTAATATCAATTTAGTGTCTCTCAACCAGTTTTTTGGTTTGTGGACTTATATTACCTTGAAATAAGGTAATGTCTTCTTTAAGAAATCGGGTATTCTGATTAGGTATTCTATTATGATGATAGCTATTTATTATCTTGACAGAATTCCTTAGTACCTGATAGAGAAACCAAGAAGTTTTTGTTTAGCTCAATTAAGACATGGATAAGACATGGATGAATTCAAACCGATTGTCGAAAGAGTACGAGAAAGGGGTATGGGAATTCGTTGAGTTTGCGGTTGCACACTCCAAAGACCCGCTTCGAATGCCGTGTCCTTGCTTGGGTTGCTGTTATGGGGGTAAGGTTGACGGGAATAAGTTGGCATCCCATTTACTACGGTTTGGAATTGATAGAAGTTATACATGTTGGACAATGCATGGTCAGAAAAGTAACGGGAATGCTGAGTCGAGTTGTAATAGGAAGTATGCTTCAAACGACGATTGCACAGACACATACGATTGCGATCGAGTCGAAGAGATTGCAGAAGCGCTTGAAGAAGATCTTGAGGATTGTCCCAAAAAGTTCGAGAGGTTGGTAAGCGATGCAGAGAAACCGTTGTATGATGGTTGTACAAAATTCACAAGATTGTCTGCGGTGTTAAAGTTGTACAACTTAAAGGCGGACAACGGATGGTCGGATAAAAGTTTCACAGAGTTATTAGCCCTTATGAAAGATATGCTACCAGAGGATAATGTTCTTCCCAATCGAACGTATGAGGCCAAAAAGATGTTGTCCTCTATTGGCATGAGCTATGATAAGATACATGTCACACGCTCGCGAAAATGAACAGAGTCGCCACCAATATATTTATCCCATAAGGGAAAGGAATATCAGAAAACCTAGAATAAGGATAAGAGAAGGTCTTGCGACCAGGGATAAGGTACGGGAGTCGGTTACGCAAGGGGAAGGTGCTAGCACCCCTCACGCCCATCGTACTCGATGGTATCCACCTATGTTTGTTGCTATCTAAAGGGTGTATAAATCTAAAGCTTAATTACTAAGGGAATGCATGCAAATGAAAGAAAAGAAACACGGGGAAAATAAGGTTTACAAATAATTGTGCTCGCTTAGGCCCCGCGACCTAATGCCTACGTATCCTTTTCAGGAATCAGAGCGCCGTAGTTCGGCTCTTTAGTTTTTGTTTGTTTTTGTGTTTTTTAGTTGAACAGTTACATTCACACTCCGCTGCTCGACCTCTGGAGTCTTAAGCTGGGAATGGAGCGGAAATAACGTGTCCGATTAAGAGAAAGAGTGCCCTGAAGGCAAGAGAAAGAATGCCTCGGAGGCAAGAGAGAGAAGAGAGAAAGTTGGTTTGTGTTTTTTATGTAACTTCATGTTGAACAAAACCCAATACAAGGCTTCGCACCACTTCATCACTTTGTTTAGGTCTGAGCCTTTATTAGATATTTTAGATGTTTTTGATTGGTGATTTTTAAGGGGAATTAATCTGCGAGTTGAATCACATAAAAATGTATAATGATCGAGAAGCAGATTAGGGAATGAATCCCACTCACTTCTATCCCATTATGTGATGTTCGAGAAACAGATTAGGGAATGAATCCCACTCATTTCTATCCCATTAGTTAATGTTCGAGAAACAGATTAAGGAATGAATCCCACTCATTTCTCTCCCATTAAGTAGTGACAGAGAAACAGATTAGGGAATGAATCCCACTCATTTCTATGTCACTAAGTGATTGAGAAACAGATTAGGGAATGAATCCCACTCATTTCTCTCCCATTAAGTAGTGATAGAGAAACAGATTAGGGAATGAATCACACTCATTTCTATGTCACTAAGTGATTGAGAAACAGATTAGGGAATGAATCCCACTCATTTCTCTATCACTTTCTTAATGTGATTCGCCTCTCTATTTGTTAATGTTTTAATGTTGAAAAGAAAAAGAAGAAGAAAACTAGCTTAAGATGAATAACTAGCCTAAGTGTTATGAAGGGAACTTCTAAGTCCTAATGTTGTCATGGTTTCTACCTAAAGTTAGGAATTAAAGAGACATGAAAATAAAGTCACAATTAGAAGTCATAAGTAAGATACATGAGCAAAATTGAGAATGATATAATGGTACCAAATTATACACAAGCATGAAGTAACAAGTCAAAATATAGTACAAAATGAAGTAAAATACTATTGTTTTTTATATTGATTTTTATGGGAGAAATGGACTCTAATTAAGCAAAAAAAGAATTAAAATGATTAGTCTAACAAAACTAATATTTTTTATGAATAGTTTCTATGTCTAAAATTGTATTAAAGGTCTAAGAATTAATAGGAGAAAAATTAGCATTTATCATCTAAAGAAAATTGATAGAAATCTAATTAAACCTAAACTAAGATGTAATGGAAACAGGGGGTGTTTGACTAAAATGATGGTGCAACAAGTAAGGCGAAGGCCTACTGGTACGGGCCCAAAGTGAGTATTTTTGTTACAGATCTTCTCTAGCCAAAAATGGCAGCGCTGGGCCTCAGGGGGCGATTGAATGAATTCGTGGCCCAAAGATTTTCCTTGCATTGATCCATTTACCATTATTATGTTCAGATTTTAATAAAATATAAAACAGATTAATTAACTGAATAATAACAAAAAAGGGGAAATTAGGTTTATAATGACGATTCATATTCCTCCTTAGACTCTCTCTTTCGTTCTCTCACAACCAAAATAGTCGCCGGAAATCGCTCCGCCGCGCCGGAGGCGGCGGAGCTCGACCAAATCCCTAATTGGAGCTCTATCCTCACTCTATGGTCTACCCTGAACAAAAATCCGGCCTTGATTTCACTCGCGTATGGCATTAACAACCTCAAATCGGAAAAGGGATCAAGAACCCTAAGTGTAAAAAATCAAGCATAGGAGTATAGGAACGAATAAAGATTGCATTCAAACATGTATCAAGCATCACGAATCAGTATCAAACAAGCTACGAAGATGCAGTAAGTTAAGGCTTACCTGGTAACCCTTCTTTCTTTTGTTTTTTTTTATTTCTCGGTTCCTTCTTCTTCTGTTTCAATCTTCTTTTTTCTTCTTTGGTCTTATTCTGCAGCTTTTTTTGTTGTGTTCTTCGTGAGTTTGAGGTGAAGATTGTAGGAAGCTGAGGTATAGCTCTACTCCATTGAGTCTCAATGTGAGACTTCAATGGAGTTTTCTGTTTCTGAGCGCATTGTGAGGGGTTGGGGGAGATGAAGATGATTGAGTTCAGAGAGAAAATGAAGGAGATTGAGAGAATGATGATTGAGGTGTATAGTGATGATGATGATGATGAAGTGAAGAGAGTGTGGTGGTTATGGTGCGTGTTGAAGAATTGTGGAGTTGTGAAGTGAAGGAAGAGTTGTTGATTGTGGAAGCGATGATGAATGAAGCTGGGTGAAAATGGTGGAGTGTGTGAGAAAGAAGTGGAGGGATCGAGTGAAGAATGAGGATTGAAGATGAAGAAAAAATGGAGAGGAAAATGAAGAATGAATGGCCCGAGCTTTGAATGAAGGAGGAACAGAGTATATATATGTTTCAGGTTAGTCACCCTTCTCCATTTCTTCTGTTATTTTCTGTTGAGATTCAGTTAGGATGCTGTTAGGCTTTTGTAACTGACTTGTTTGGTAGTTATGAATCGGTTAGAGAATTGGTTAGAAAATTCTGTTATATGCTGTTAGTGGTTAGTTAAGTTCATATTGTGTTAGGGAATTCCCAGGTTTAGAAAACAGTTAGGAGTGAGTAAATGTGGGTTAGTTAAGAGGGTTTGAAAGTCAGTTAACAGTTAGTATGAAATTAGGGAGAGGCTGTGTTCAGTTTATGGTTATTTTGAATGTGGCTGGGAATTTGAATGTATGTATTGATGCTGCTGTGTTGTGAATGGATTTTGGTTTTGTGAATACAGGGCTATATATGTATTTATGCAGGGTTGTTCCTTTTTTAGTGTGAATGGTTATGTGTGTATGTATGTTGGTTTTTCGCTGGTGAGTTTTGTTTGGTTGCCGATTGCAGGGACTGATTTTCTTATGGTTTCCTTTTTGTAGGATCACATAGAAGCTTGGTGGAAGCATGAAGATGAATGTACTCAATACATAGATGGAGGAAAGTGGTCCTCAAATCAATCTTCTTGCAGCGACAATAACAGAAGTGGGAGTACTAGCAGTTTTCGTTGTGGGGTCTTTTTTGTATAGTTTTCTTGTGTAGTACTTGTAATTTGATATGAATTTGACTTGTAATGCAGTTTGACATATAATACATTATTTCCCCTTGTAACAACTTTCTTTTTCTTCCATTTCCAATTTCAAGTCTTTTCTCCATGTGTTGTTTTTCAAATGAGTCTTGAATGAGTATTTGGATAATGATGGACTTGAATGTGTAAGTTTTGAATGAACAGTGGAAAGGAAATTGAAATAGAATTTGAATCGATGCTTGCGTGAATATCTTTGATGATTAAACCCCAATCCTCTAGCAATTTCAATAGACCTCTAACTCACTTCCATTCATCAATTTAGCTCAAACTTGTATATCCAATTCCATATATTAAGAGATGATGCCTTGTTCTTGAAATGATTCATTAGCTCCACACAAACTCAGGTTAAATTTAGATATTACATCCCATGATTTGATGAGGAGATTCACAAATCAAATCTAGACTTCCAACCATGATAGATATAGAAATGATTTGGATCAACCTTAAATGGAGATGAGAACCTCAAAACAATAGTAAACCCAAACTCTTTAAAGTCCTTGATCCCGTGCTAGATTATTAATTAATGATGCATAAGATGTTATATGACCTAGTGCGAGTGATTGTAAAGCAATAAGCCAGATATAAATAAATTTAGATGGGCAAATTTTGGGGTGCAACAGCTGCCCCTATTTAATCATCTTAAACCTGAATGAGAGATTGGCGCTAGCCTTTCGAGCATTCAAGGTAGAAGAAGGTTAAATACTAAGTGAACCTGAAAATTTGCCTGATTAGATATGGAATCCATTGGGGTAAAAGACAGTGTCAACTCCATTGAGGAATAAGGTATCAATTCTGGATTGATTAAAGTAACTCTGGGTTAAAATGGAATAAAACTCAACTCTGGGTTGAAAAAAAGAAAAGTAGGTCAACTCTGGGTCGAAGAATAAAGGGAAGTCAACTCTGGGTTGAGAAAGAAAGGAAGAATATCAACTCTGGGTTGAGAGAAAGTAATTGGATAACGACTAGGGGTTGAAAGCAGAAAGATGAATAATTAGAAATAACCGTCAACTCTGGGTTGAGTGGGTAAAGGATCAACTCTGGATTGAAAAAGGATAACCGTCAACTCTGGGTTGAGTGGGAAATAAGAAAAGATAGCCGTCAACTCTGGGTCGAGTGTGAAGTAATAAAGGGTAGCCGTCAACTCTGGGTTGAGTGGGAAGCAGGAATAGTCAATTTAGGATTGAATAAAAGGATGACCGTCAACTCTGGGTTGAGTGGCAGGGAGAAATAATCAATTCTGGATTGAACAAAGGATAACTGTCAACTCTGGGTTGAGTGGGAAAGGACAAAAGATAACCGTCAACTCTGGGTTGAGTGGGAAAGAGATCAACTCTAGGTTGAATAAAAGATAACCGTCAACTCTGGGTTGAGTGAGAAAAGGATAAAAGATGACCGTCAACTCTGGGTTGAGTGGGAAAAGGAAGAGAAGTCAATTTTGGATTGAACAAAGGATGACCGTCAACCCTGGGTCGAGTGGGAAAGAGAAAAGATAACCGTCAACTCTGGGTTGAGTGGGAAAGGACAAAAGATAACCGTCAACTCTGGGTTGAGTGGGAGAGGACAAAAGATAACTGTCAACTCTGGGTTGAGTGGGAAAAGGGCAAGAGATAACCGTCAACTCTGGGTTTAGTGGGAAAGAGATCAACTCTAGGTTGAATAAAAGATAACCGTCAACTCTGGGTTGAGTGGGAAAAGGATAAAAGATGACCGTCAACTCTGGGTTGAGTGGGAAAAGGAAGAGAAGTCAATTCTGGATTGAACAAAGGATGACCGTCAACCCTGGATTGAATAGAAGATAAACGTCAACTCTGGGTTGAATGGGAAAGAGATCAACTCTGGGTTGAATAAAAGATAACCGTTAACTCTGGGTTGAGTGAGAAAGAGAAATCAATTCTGGATTGAACAAGGGACAACTGTCAACTCTGGGTTGAGTGGGAAAGGAATCAATTCTGGATTGAATAAAGGATATCGTCAACTCTGGGTTGAGTGGGAAAAAGGATAAAGGAAAACCATCAACTCTGGGTTGAGTGGGAAAGGACAAGGGATAACCGTCAACTCTGGGTTGAGTGGGAAAAGGAAAGAATCAACTCTGGGTTGAATAAAAGATGACCGTCAACTCTGGGTTGAGTGGGAAAATATAATTAACTCGGGGTTAAAAGATGAAAGGAAAATCAACTCTGGGTTGAACACAAAACATCAACTCTGGGTTGAAGAAAAATGAACATGATTGACTTTGGGGGATGACACCACAATGGTAACTCTGAGTGATCCAGTGGAATATCAATTGATTGCTTGTAGGGACCTCATCTGATGAGTAACTTGGCTTATGCTTCACATGCAAATGTCTGATTTATTTGTGCACTTCTGGAGATGCTATGCAATGATTGCTATATGCAGTGTACTGATTGGATGTTCAGGGTTTCTGCTTTGTATGGTGTAGATTAGATGGAGTTCTGAACTCTGATTGATTCAAGATAGGGTGGATGCCCCAGCTTTGTTGATGATTGGATTATTGAGGGAGATATGCCAATGAGAATGCAATGATATGCATGATGCATGTATGATGATGAATGGAATGATTGCTTCTAGGATATAAGGAGTGGATGGAGAATGCCTTTATGGAAAGGTCATAGCTTGAAGTACAGGACTCCTGAGGGTGAGGTGTTTGGCTTGACTCCTCGACACATATCTGACACTTGTTTGAAGATGAAGAAACGACTTGTCTCTATCTTGCCCCAGCTTGCGTGATCTTTTGAGATAGAACTTTTGATAGTGCTTGAATGATGGAGATTGCAATGATCTGCCCCAGTGTTGATCATGGAGTGAGTGCCCCAGATTGAAAGGAACTATTCCACCAAATGGATGCTTCAGATATTTGCTTTGCAGATGACCAACCTTTGCCTTTGTAAGATTACTCGATGGAGTTTCAATGTTGAACTTTCCTTGGTATCAAGTACTTGCTTTCAGATTAGAGACAATTCTGTTTTGGAAGAGATAATGAGAAATGCAATGCACATGTTAATCTCAAAAGAAAAGTTTTTATTTGTCAAAATGTTGTACTGATACTAACACAAGTGACATGGCAACATTAGGAGTCAGTTTGACATGATTTTACAGTTTGTATGCTTTCGGAACGAACCCTACTTCAATTAGGACTTTCTAGGGTTGTAACGTGGCCGGGTTCACGGTTTAAGAAACAAAGAATAAAGGCTCAAGTTCTACTTAACCCACCCCTCTTCGTGATGTTCTCCAGTCCTACATTCAGTTAGTTTAACACGAGCGTTCGCCTTTCAGGAAGGATGGTGACGGATGAGGATCCTTTGTAGCTTTGATGGAGGTGGCAGCCACCCTTTGTTGCTTTTTTTTTTTTATGGTCACAACAACTTGTCCCTTAGAGGATTTATTTCTTTTGCTTTACCTCTTGCTTTCCCTAACTTTTGCCGGGACAAAAAGTTTCTTTTGATATTGGTGTTCGTTGTCCAGCGGGATATGCCCTAATTTTGCCTAAGTCATTTGCTTCAAAGCTTTTCCTTTCTTTTTGACTTAGCGGGCTATTGTTTCTTTCTTTTTTTTTGATCATGATTCAATACTTTCTTTTCACTCCTTTTTTTTTTGCCTCGTTTGGGAACAAGTTGTATGATTTTTGTGACTGACTTGATGAAAAGGTTATGACTGCCTTTGTTCTTAGTGAATGGGAGACATCCATTGTGGATTGTATTCTTCTTCTTTTGTTGCGGGACATGAGATGTAATTGATCCTCTGATGGAATACCTGAAAGTTGAGCGCTCGGTCGCACTAACTGAAGACTACCCTGCCCCTGGTTAAGATGAAGGGTTTCATTGTTTTTTTTTTTGAAAAGAAACTACTACTCCTTAGGCTCAAAGGGGTTTACGAAGGTTTCACTCCCTTATGACTCCGGTGTTTAGGAATTGAAACAATGCCTGCACATCGTCAGTAGGATCTTTGTTCCAAAAGCATACAGTTAGTAGTTCATGTGTTTTTTGATTTTCATCATTCTCCTTTTTTAGTTGCTTAAGACAAATGAGTGAAGTATCAATGAACATAATGACAAAGATGAAATGATTTGAGAAAAACATGTATATTACATTTTTATTTATTCAAACAGAATGAGTTTCTTACAATGGATAGTACTTGATAACAACAAAAGTAGTACAATTGAAAATACTAAAGAAATCTATACAATGGCAAGTTTGGCCTTATTCTAATGCAAATGAAATGTTTTCTGACAAACATAAAAGTCTTCATGTTCCACTGGTGGAAGCTCCATTGTGAGGTGGCATGGGATTGTTGACCACATTAGGTGCCGCAGGTGTGAATGTAATCTCCTTTGCATCAAGCAGATCCTGAACCTTGTCTTTGAGAACTCTGCACTCTTCAGTGGTGTGACCAGATCCTCCAGAGTGGAATTCACACATGGCATTAATCTTGTAATTTGGAGGGAGAGGATCAGGAGGGGGCCTCGCTTCAGCTAATTGAATCAGTTTTTGATCAAGCAAGGCGGCGAGAAGTTGGCTATAGGTCATTGGCACACGATCATACACCCTTTTAGGCCTATTCTGCCTCTGTTGACCTTGTCTCTGCTGATAACCTTGTTGTTGGAAACCTTGTTGTTGTTGTTGGACATATTGTTGATAAGGGACCCAAGGTTGTTGACCAACAGGTGCCACATAAGCTTGAGGGGTGGTGGCGGCCACTTGATAGCGAGGAGCTTGATCTTGAGCATAGGTGGCACTGGTCTCTCCTTCTTTCTTCTTGACAAAGTTACCCTGAGGTTTCTTGTACCCATATTGGTTTGCAGCAGCAGCATTGGCGGGATTCTGGATCTTACCAATTTTCAAACCATTCTCAATTCTTTCACCAATCCTGACTAGATCGGAGAAACCAGAAGAAACACTACCAACCATTCTCTCATAGTAATGTCCTTGAAGAGTGTTCATGAACATGTCAACCAGTTCGGATTCAGAAAGTGGTGGATTCACTTGAGCAGCCATTTCTCTCCACCTTTGAGCATACTCTTTGAATGTCTCATTGGTCCTTTGCACTTGATTTTGAAGTTGCAACCTAGTCGGTGCCATGTCAATGTTGTATTGATATTGCTTGAGAAAGGCATCAGACAAATCCTTCCAAGATCGGATCCTATTACGCTCCAGGTTCATATACCAGTTCAAAGATGCCCCAGACAGGCTATCTTGAAAGCAATGGATGAGCAATGAGTCATCGTGGATGTGAGAAGCCATCTTACGACAATACATGATGATATGGCTCTTCGGACAGCTCAAACCCTTGTACTTCTGGAAGTCGGGAGTCTTGAACTTAGGAGGGACAACCAGATTAGGAACTAGACACATATCCTCAGCATCCATCCCATAGGCACTAAATCCTTCAATGGCTCGAATTCTTTCCTCAAGGATTTTGTACTTCTCGGCAGATTTCTCAACGGGTCGAGCTCTTTCAGCAGTTGGTATTGTTTGCATTTCTGGATTAGCAGAACGAGTACCACAGAAATCAGGAATAGGAATCTCTGTTTGAGAAGGTGGCACAGGGAATGGGAAGACGGGATCAGCCATAGTCATTGCTCCAGAAGTCACGGGTATAGCCCCACCTTGGTTTGGAGCTCCAAGGGTATCAACAGTCATGAAGTTGAATGGCATCCCAAGAGTAGCATTAGTCCTTGCTTGGAACTCAAATGGAGTAGAAGAAGGTGGAACGACCTCAAGTTGGCTAGCAGCAGCTTGGTTACCAACAACGGGAATCTCTTGTGTAGCAGGAACCCTTTCAGTTCGCAAGGCTTTGATAGCTTCCAGGATAGCATCGACCTTAGTTTTCATTTGATCCATCTCTTCTCTAATGGCAGCTTGATCTTGTTCGTAATTCTCCATGATTCTTCTTCTGTGAGCTCTTGTCAGATATCGGTGTGGAGGAATCGTCTTGACTGATCTGATGGAGAGAAATAGGTAAGAGTATTGGTAACCATGAATGCACATGCATGAATGCAAAATGTTAATGATGATGCAAATGCAACATAAATCAGGATCAAGGATCAAGGCCTCTTGGATAACAACTTCTCATGGTCAATAAGATATGGTCGAATCCTCCAGATTCAGAGGTTCGACGTTGCTTTCTGGATAAACAGCTTGTGCATAAGTCAAAGATGGTCGAACCCTCCAGATTCAGAGGTTCGACGTTGATTCTGATAGATAGCTTTTGCATAAGTCATATAAGGTCAAACCTCCATATTCAGAGGTTCGACGTTGATTCTGATAGATAACTGATGTAGAACTTCTGTATAAGTCAAATGTCCCAGGATCAAAGGTTCGACGCCTTTTCGAATGCCAGGAAAACCAATAGTCACCAACATAACATGTACCTGCACCTGTATAGAGTATGATTCCCTCCCCACTCACAGGTGTAGTCTAGGTCAGGGTAAGGTCATGAAACGCAGTATACGGTCCGCCCGAAGGTAAGCATCGTCACAGCGCGGATGCGGGTGACGATAATACCTCCGTTTGAAACCACTACTCTGCTCGTGGTCACATAATCCATCCCGAGACGTACACCTCGAGACAAACTATGCTCCCACTCTATCCTAGGGTCCCTAGAGTGCACTCATAGCCTGTGTATTGGGCCTTTTACCTCATAGAACATCCCACCCAACCTGCAAACAGAGAGAAAATATGTGGCCCCCATGGGGACCCATAATATAGTCCAGATGCATGCGGGAAGTAAACATGATATGCAAACAGGAAATAGACATGATATACAAACATATATACAAAATGTAAACACATAAACAAATAAATAAACACCCAATAAAAGAAACAAACAAAGGCTAGGATCGACTTGCTAAGAATGGACCAGCAAAGGTCTATCTTTTCCCCAGCAGAGTCGCCAGCTGTCACACGCTCGCGAAAATGAACAGAGTCGCCACCAATATATTTATCCCATAAGGGAAAGGAATATCAGAAAACCTAGAATAAGGATAAGAGAAGGTCTTGCGACCAGAGATAAGGTACGGGAGTCGGTTACGCAAGGGGAAGGTGCTAGCACCCCTCACGCCCATCGTACTCGATGGTATCCACCTATGTTTGTTGCTATCTAAAGGGTGTATAAATCTAAAGCTTAATTACTAAGGGAATGCATGCAAATGAAAGAAAAGAAACACGGGGAAAATAAGGTTTACAAATAATTGTGCTCGCTTAGGCCCCGCGACCTAATGCCTACGTATCCTTTTCAGGAATCAGAGCGCCGTAGTTCGGCTCTTTAGTTTTTGTTTGTTTTTGTGTTTTTGAGTTGAACAGTTACATTCACACTCCGCTGCTCGACCTCTGGAGTCTTAAGCTGGGAATGGAGCGGAAATAACGTGTCCGATTAAGAGAAAGAGTGCCCTGAAGGCAAGAGAAAGAATGCCTCGGAGGCAAGAGAGAGAAGAGAGAAAGTTGGTTTGTGTTTTTATGTAACTTCATGTTGAACAAAACCCAATACAAGGCTTCGCACCACTTCATCACTTTGTTTAGGTCTGAGCCTTTATTAGATATTTTAGATGTTTTTGATTGGTGATTTTTAAGGGGAATTAATCTGCGAGTTGAATCACATAAAAATGTATAATGATCGAGAAGCAGATTAGGGAATGAATCCCACTCACTTCTATCCCATTATGTGATGTTCGAGAAACAGATTAGGGAATGAATCCCACTCATTTCTATCCCATTAGTTAATGTTCGAGAAACAGATTAAGGAATGAATCCCACTCATTTCTCTCCCATTAAGTAGTGACAGAGAAATAGATTAGGGAATGAATCCCACTCATTTCTATGTCACTAAGTGATTGAGAAACAGATTAGGGAATGAATCCCACTCATTTCTCTCCCATTAAGTAGTGACAGAGAAACAGATTAGGGAATGAATCCCACTCATTTCTATGTCACTAAGTGATTGAGAAACAGATTAGGGAATGAATCCCACTCATTTCTCTATCACTTTCTTAATGTGATTCGCCTCTCTATTTGTTAATGTTTTAATGTTGAAAAGAAAAAGAAGAAGAAAACTAGCTTAAGATGAATAACTAGCCTAAGTGTTATGAAGGGAACTTCTAAGTCCTAATGTTGTCATGGTTTCTACCTAAAGTTAGGAATTAAAGAGACATGAAAATAAAGTCACAATTAGAAGTCATAAGTAAGATACATGAGCAAAATTGAGAATGATATAATGGTACCAAATTATACACAAGCATGAAGTAACAAGTCAAAATATAGTACAAAATGAAGTAAAATACTATTGTTTTTTATATTGATTTTTATGGGAGAAATGGACTCTAATTAAGCAAAAAAAGAATTAAAATGATTAGTCTAACAAAACTAATATTTTTTATGAATAGTTTCTATGTCTAAAATTGTATTAAAGGTCTAAGAATTAATAGGAGAAAAATTAGCATTTATCATCTAAAGAAAATTGATAGAAATCTAATTAAACCTAAACTAAGATGTAATGGAAACAGGGGGTGTTTGACTAAAATGATGGTGCAACAAGTAAGGCGAAGGCCTAATGGTACGGGCCCAAAGTGAGTATTTTTGTTACAGATCTTCTCTAGCCAAAAATGGCAGCGCTGGGCCTCAGGGGGCGATTGAATGAATTCGTGGCCCAAAGATTTTCCTTGCATTGATCCATTTACCATTATTATGTTCAGATTTTAATAAAATATAAAACAGATTAATTAACTGAATAATAATAAAAAAGGGGAAATTAGGTTTATAATGACGATTCATATTCCTCCTTAGACTCTCTCTTTCGTTCTCTCACAACCAAAATAGTCGCCGGAAATCGCTCTGCCGCGCCGGAGGCGGCGGAGCTCGACCAAATCCCTAATTGGAGCTCTATCCTCACTCTATGGTCTACCCTGAACAAAAATCCGGCCTTGATTTCACTCGCGTATGGCATTAACAACCTCAAATCGGAAAAGGGATCAAGAACCCTAAGTGTAAAAAATCAAGCATAGGAGTATAGGAACGAATAAAGATTGCATTCAAACATGTATCAAGCATCACGAATCAGTATCAAACAAGCTACGAAGATGCAGTAAGTTAAGGCTTACCTGGTAACCCTTCTTTCTTTTGTTTTTTTTTTTATTTCTCGGTTCCTTCTTCTTCTGTTTCAATCTTATTTTTTCTTCTTTGGTCTTATTCTGCAACTTTTTTTGTTGTGTTCTTCGTGAGTTTGAGGTGAAGATTGTAGGAAGCTGAGGTATAGCTCTACTCCATTGAGTCTCAATGTGAGACTTCAATGGAGTTTTCTGTTTCTGAGCGCATTGTGAGGGGTTGGGGGAGATGAAGATGATTGAGTTCAGAGAGAAAATGAAGGAGATTGAGAGAATGATGATTGAGGTGTATAGTGATGATGATGATGAAGTGAAGAGAGTGTGGTGGTTATGGTGCGTGTTGAAGAATTGTGGAGTTGTGAAGTGAAGGAAGAGTTGTTGATTGTGGAAGCGATGATGAATGAAGCTGGGTGAAAATGGTGGAGTGTGTGAGAAAGAAGTGGAGGGATCCAGTGAAGAATGAGGATTGAAGATGAAGAAAAAATGGAGAGGAAAATGAAGAATGAATGGCCCAAGCTTTGAATGAAGGAGGAACAGAGTATATATATGTTTCAGGTTAGTAACCCTTCTCCATTTCTTCTGTTATTTTCTGTTGAGATTCAGTTAGGATGCTGTTAGGCTTTTGTAACTGACTTGTTTGGTAGTTATGAATCGGTTAGAGAATTGGTTAGAAAATTCTGTTATATGCTGTAAGTGGTTAGTTAAGTTCATATTGTGTTAGGGAATTCCCAGGTTTAGAAAACAGTTAGGAGTGAGTAAATGTGGGTTAGTTAAGAGGGTTTGAAAGTCAGTTAACAGTTAGTATGAAATTAGGGAGAGGCTGTGTTCAGTTTATGGTTATTTTGAATGTGGCTGGGAATTTGAATGTATGTATTGATGCTGCTGTGTTGTGAATGGATTTTGGTTTTGTGAATACAGGGCTATATATGTATTTATGCAGGGTTGTTCCTTTTTTAGTGTGAATGGTTATGTGTGTATGTATGTTGGTTTTTTGCTGGTGAGTTTTGTTTGGTTGCCGATTGCAGGGACTGATTTTCTTATGGTTTCCTTTTTGTAGGATCACATAGAAGCTTGGTGGAAGCATGAAGATGAATGTACTCAATACATAGATGGAGGAAAGTGGTCCTCAAATCAATCTTCTTGCAGCGACAATAACAGAGGTGGGAGTACTAGCAGTTTTCGTTGTGGGGTCTTTTTTGTATAGTTTTCTTGTGTAGTACTTGTAATTTGATATGAATTTGACTTGTAATGCAGTTTGACATATAATACATTATTTCCCCTTGTAACAACTTTCTTTTTCTTCCATTTCCAATTTCAAGTCTTTTCTCCATGTGTTGTTTTTCAAATGAGTCTTGAATGAGTATTTGGATAATGATGGACTTGAATGTGTAAGTTTTGAATGAACAGTGGAAAGGAAATTGAAATAGAATTTGAATCGATGCTTGCGTGAATATCTTTGATGATTAAACCCCAATCCTCTAGCAATTTCAATAGACCTCTAACTCACTTCCATTCATCAATTTAGCTCAAACTTGTATATCCAATTCCATATATTAAGAGATGATGCCTTGTTCTTGAAATGATTCATTAGCTCCACACAAACTCAGGTTAAATTTAGATATTACATCCCATGATTTGATGAGGAGATTCACAAATCAAATCTAGACTTCCAACCATGATAGATATAGAAATGATTTGGATCAACCTTAAATGGAGATGAGAACCTCAAAACAATAGTAAACCCAAACTCTTTAAAGTCCTTGATCCCGTGCTAGATTATTAATTAATGATGCATAAGATGTTATATGACCTAGTGCGAGTGATTGTAAAGCAATAAGCCAGATATAAATAAATTTAGATGGACAAATTTTGGGGTGCAACAATACATGCATGTCCAAACGATTGCGTTTTGTTTCGAAACGAGTATGCAGCGTTGAATGAGTGTCCTAAATGTGGTGCCCCTCGATATAAGAAAAAGTTGTCTCCTGCTAAAGTCTTATGGTATTTTCCTATAATTCCGAGATTTAGACGCATGTATCGTAGTGAGACTGATTCAAGACACTTGACTTGGCATGCAGATGAAAGAATTATTGATGGAAAGTTGCGACATCCGGCAGACTCACCACAATGGATGAAAGTTGATACTGAATATCCTGAATTTGGAAAAGAATCAAGAAACCTTCGGTTGTCATTGTCTACTGATGGAATGAACCTGCATGGTATTCAAAGTATCTCGCATAGCACATGGCCTGTGATTCTTATGATTTATAACCTACCTCCGTGGCTATGTATGAAGCGTAAGTACATGATGTTATCTATGCTAATTTCTGGGCCTAAACAACCAGGGAATGACATAGACGTATACTTGGCACCCTTAATCGAAGATTTAAAGTTTTTGTGGGAGAACGGTGTGGAGGTTTACGATGGGTATAGGAAGGAAAGTTTCAACTTGAGGGCGATGTTGTTTGGAACAATTAATGATTTTCCAGCATACGGAAATCTATCCGGGTACAGCAATAAAGGTCAAAAGGCGTGTCCTGTTTGTGAAGACGAAACCGATACGACACGATTGGATCTTTGTCAGAAGAATGTCTTTCTCGGCCATCGTAGATTCTTAAATCCTAATCATCACTACCGTGGGTGGAGAAAAGCATTCAATGGAAAGGCCGAACATCGTACAGCCCCGCCCTTTTTGTCAGGTGATCAAATTTTTGAAAAGGTGAAAGATCTGAGCACTCAGTTTGGCAAGCCTTTTGCACATTCACTTGTCAAGGGTGGGTGGAAGAAGAAGTCAATTTTTTTTGAACTTCCATATTGGAAGTCGTTGTACGTAAGACATTTCCTGGATGTTATGCATATTGAAAAAAATGTATTTGACAGCGTTATAGGTACGCTACTCAATATACAAGGAAAGTCTAAGGATGGTGTTAACATAAGGAATGACATGGTAAACATGGGGATGAGAACTGAATTGGGGCCCGTGACGAAAGGAAGACGAACATATCTGCCACCTGCTGTTTACACTCTATCTAGAAAGGAGAAGAAAACATTTTGTAAGTTCCTCAGTGAAGTTAAAGTTCCAGAAGGCTACTCTTCAGATATTAGAAGACTTGTGTCCATGAAAGACCTCAAGTTAAAGAGTTTGAAGACGCATGATTGCCATGTTATAATGGAACATTTTTTACCGATAGGTATACGTTCTATTCTACCAGAAAAAGTAAGAAGCACAATAACTAAGCTGTGTTTCTTCTTCAGGTCTATTTGCAGTAAGGTGGTCGATCCCGCGATCTTACCAACATTACAAAAAGAGATAGTTGTTACTTTATGTGATCTTGAAATGTATTTTCCTCCCTCGTTTTTTGACATAATGGTTCATCTAGTCGTTCATCTTGTGAAAGAGACACAACTGTGCGGACCAGCTTATATGAGATGGATGTACCCTGTTGAACGTTATATGAAAATATTAAAAGGATACGTGAAAAACAGAAGTCGACCGGAGGGTTGTATTGCCGAGCGATACGTTGTTGAAGAAGCGGTTGAGTTTTGTACTGAATATCTGTCAAATGTTCAATCAATTGGACTCCCCAAATCTCATATTGTCGAAAAAAAAGAAGGAAAAAGGCTAATTGGAAATAAAGTTGTGACAATATCAATGGTCGAACGGGATCAAGCGCACTTGTATGTTCTGCACAATGAGATTGAGGTTGAGCCGTATGTTGAAATGCACAAGGTTGGTCTCCGAGATTTAAATCCAAATAGAAATGAGAACTTGATAGTACGAGAGCACAATCGAAGTTTCATACCGTGGTTTAGGGATCATATTTATTCAAAGTATCATTCAGATACTGCTTCAGTAACAGAAAGGTTGAGATGTTTAGCCTATGGTCCAAGTGTAATTGTGTTTTCTTATAGCGCATACACAATTAATGGATACACATTTTATACCAAAGAACAGGATGATAAAATTACTATGCAAAATAGTGGTGTTACCTTGGTTGCTGAAGCAATGCACATATCAAGTGCGAATGACTTAAATCCGAAATTTGCAAATTTGTCATATTTTGGGGTTATCGAGCGCATTTTGGTGTTTGATTACGCGAAGTTTCAGATTCCTGTATTTGGTTGCAAGTGGGTTGAAAATAATAGTGGCATACGAATGGATAAGTCAGGATTTTTGCATGTGGATCTCAATAGGGTAGGGTACAAAGATGAGCCTTTCATTCTAGCCTCTCAAGCTAAACAAGTGCTCTATGTCAATGATCCGACAAGTACGAAATGGTCTATAGTGCTTTTATCTAACAAAATAGTTGATGAAAAGATTGAAGATCAATGTGATATTGGTGTTGGCATTGAATCTTGTACAAGAAACGATCAAAATGAGAATGAATCTTGTACTAGAAATGATCATAATGAGGGTATTTGGATCAATCCAACCGTCCGCATTGTTAAGAGACGCGTAGTACACAATCCTACCAAGAAAAGAAAGAGACGTTAGTGATAAAGGTAATAGTATACATAGTCCGACTAATTTGCTTTGTTCCATTTGTACCGATTGTTTTATTCAATAGTATAGTACTTATTCAATTTTGGTGCATATTCTCGTTTTGTACATAACTTTTGAACAATGTATCCGTTTGTTGACTTCTTTACATGTAACTATACTATTTTGACGATTCCGGAGCTGCTCATGCACTTATCTTTACATTTCGGGACTGTTTTTTTATCGGTTTTGCTTCTGCCCGTAATCAAAAGTCGGGCTTAGGGTCTGAATTTCGGAAAACCGACTTTGTTTTTGAGTCCGTGGGGACGTTTTACCATAGCCATGTAGATTTCGTTCAATTCCGACAACTTTCTTTTTTGACGCTTATTTTGATTTGTACCGATTCCGTTTCCGATTTACTTGTACATGCATGGTTTGACTTCCATTTGACTTGTATAGATTGTTATCTTATTAATAGTGTACTAATGTGCTTTAGTTTGTTTGATACAAGTTCAATGGCTCCGGATAGAGATGCTCCACCTAAAAACTCACAAGAAAACTCAAAAGAAAGAGATGCTCAAGAAAGAGATGCTCCGGATACAAATGCTCCACCTGATACTGAAGCAAAAGAAGTTGCACGAGGCATCACCATTATGAAGGGAATCATTCGACATAGAGACCAAGGATTAGTATACCGATTGGAATGGAATTCTGAAAAACAAGCAATTGGTCCTAATTCTGCAAAGTTGACAAGTTATATTGGTACACTTGTTCGTATGCATATTCCGGTCTCCGTAGCTAAATGGAATCTGAAAAGTTTAGAGTTGGATGCGAAAAAAAAGCGATTTGGGACGAGCTTCAGGTATATATCATATATGGTTAATTGTTGTTATTATCTTGACGATAAATTGTTTAAATTACTTATACTAACACACTATGCGTATGTTTTTTTGCAGAGGACTTTTGAGATACCAGATGATCGTAGACGCTACATACTTGGTTTGGCCGGCAAAAGATATAGAGGGTGGAAAGCTTTTTTGACAAACACTTATCTTAAGGATAAAGATGGAAACTTTCTTGAAGTGGCACCGGGACGGCCAAAAAAGTATGAGATCTTCATTGATGAAAAAGATTGGGCTGAGTTTGTAAAGCAAAGAGATGAAGATTTTCGGAGAAGGAGTGCCACGAATAGTGCGAGAGCATCCAAACCCGCATATCCATACAAAAAAGGGCGTTTGGGATATGCACGCTTGGAGGATAAAATTGTAAGTAAATAGAAATGCGTTTTAATTAATTGTCTAAATGTGTTTTATTTGACGATTTTATCATTTGTGTCAATGCATAGTTAGAGGAGACTAAAAGTGAGGAAACCTCACTTCCTGAACATGTGTTGTGGAGGGAAGCTCGTGTGGGCAAGAATCAAGCTGTCGATCCCGAAGTTCAGAGAGTTTTTACTGAATGTGTAAGTATAATACTGTGTCTTTAATTAAATCAAATGTTTTTTAATATATAAATGATTTTTTAATGTAAATGAATTACAGGAGACCTTGTCGCAATCGGCATCCACCGGTGAGGGGAGCGTACTTAGTAGAGCACTAGATGCTCCTGAGTATCCCGGTCGGGTGAGGGGTAAGGGTCATGGTGTGACTCCAACCTCTTTTTACAAGAGTCCTAGGAGAAGATCAAATCTTACCAATGAAGAAGTGTTGCAAAAATTGGCGGAATTGCAAGCACAAGTCTCTGAATTGCAAAGAGATAAAGATATGTATATGAGAGATAAGTGCAACACTTCATCGGTGAAAGCAACTAGTGATAAGGCTAGTATCAACTATCAAAGGAAATTTCCCGAGGTAATTATAATTTTTTTTCCTTACAAAGTGTTCTATTTTATTAATGATAATGACTTTATATTTACTATTGGTTTAGGGCATTTCATCTTGCCAACTATACTTATCGTCACCGAATTATCGACTAGTTGGCAAGGGAAAAGTGCACAACACTTTGGGAGATTTACTTCACCATAGACCGCTCCCGGATGGACACCTGAAAGTATCGGTGGATGTTGTATTAGATAATGATGCGATGCTACCGGTACCTGACATGGTCTCAGAGACGACATTGCTGCGAGATGCAATAGGATCATTTGTTGCATGGCCCTCGGAGCTCATTACCATTAGTGATGAGGTATATTGAAAACGATTATGAATCATTTAGTTTTCGAATGTCAATTCTAAACCGTTTTGTTATACCCCAAAATTTGCCCGCATCTTTTTTCAAGAAAACTCCAATCTGGAAATTAAGAGTCTCATATAATCATGGATTTTTATTTCAACATATATCCTGACATATGAAATACTTAGTTTTTAGAATTTTTCTTATACAGTAATTTGGCTTGCAGTTGAATTTATTCTTACGCAAACGCCAAATACTGTTTATTACTTCACACATGCTATTTATTTATTTACAGATAAATAGTACTGACACAATTGGTACAGAGTTAAATCTTTTTTGCAGGCGCAGAATCAGGAAACTCAGACTGTACTGGTAATAAGTAGATTATTATTATCTTTTGTTTCCCACTAATTTTTGTACTATATTCCATTATTTTCAAAAATCTTTTCAAATCTCTTTTCCAAAAATCAAATCCTAACTTTATTCTCTACATCTCTCTTTTTCCCAACACTATCATACACTTTCTTTCAAATCTTACTTCCACTCAAATTTTCCTTTTGTACGGAATCACATCATTCCCCAACGTCTCTATCCTTCTTTCCACTCTATAAATACCTCTCATTTTTTCATAAAAATCTCACATCAAATTCTAATTCATCTCTCAAATTTCTACTTCATATCCATCCTTTTCCCCGACAAAATGGCGAAGCGGTGGGAAACGTGTTTTCTTATGATCATCACCATTGCTACGGTGATCATGTCTTTCTTCTGTCTACATAGCCCAGAACACTGTGGACCTGGGATGCTTATGCTCCCAATCATCTACATGTTACTATTTGTAGCATGGGTTATCAATCGTCATTCTTAAAATTTGCCGTATTTCTTATTTCTTAAATGTACCGTTTATTCGTACTGTTCAAAATAGTATGTAATATTTGTACTGTCGGTATTAAATGTTGTACTATTTGTCATAATATTGCTTAATTACTCAGATAATATTTTGTGTGTTTTCTGCCAGTCAAATATTCATTTTTCTGTGCATTAAATGGTTTTCAGGGTTATTATCGGTAATTTTGCCCGCATACAGTAAATATTAGTTATTTATTATGTCTGTTTTTTTTAACAAGTCATGCAAATAAACTTTCATTTTTCACATAAAACAAAAACAACAAAAAGAAAATTAACTTTGACTGTTGATTTTTCATTCTAACTGCTACGTCAATACCTGAACAGTCAGTTGACAGCCAAACTGCTGGCAATACAATTCTCAGTGTTTTGTACCATCAATCAAATCAATCTTTCACAATTCAAAATTCCAAAATTTTGTTCTAGAAGTCTTCTGAATATCACGCGATTAGCAGAGACTCAACACTGCACAAAAATCAGGCACGCTTAACTGTCTCCTACACAAACAGTCCCTGACTAGGGGTTTTCTTGTTTTTACAGGAGAAACAAGCTTTTGAGACCTCAAATGGATTTCATGCACATCCATATATCTCAAAGTACCATCATACAAATTTTCAAACTTCAATTCACTCAGACGCACCGTCAGCACTCAAACAGTCAACAGACGACCCGTTTGACCAAAAAAGTCAACAGACAGTCAAAAATGAATTTTTTTGTCAAAGTCCATATTTTGTCAAAGGATTCATCATTTGATCATTGGATGATCATAATTCATCAAGGAAAGATCAAAAATCAACAAAACCCTAAGATTCAAAATTAGGGTTTTTGCTTGAAAAGTCAACTCAACTTTGACTGGTCATAACTCTCTCATCCTTCATCCAAAAAATTCAAACCAAAGCTCATTTTGAAGGAAATTCAATTATCTTTCAAATGCAATTGATCCCATGGTCACTGCATTCACCATTTGAAAAATATGACCAAAGACATTACAGGTCATTTTCAAAGTCAACAAAAAGACACTTTTTTCAAAAGGACACACAAGGAGCATCAAAAATCATTTTGACATGAGACCAAAGACATTGGTTAGAGGACTCGTTGAGGTTTCCAAAAAGTGCAAGATCTCCTTCATATGACAAAAATTGAGGGATTTACACCTTGTTGAAGTTGGCTAAATTTTGGGAAAATGCATGAAATCAACATTGCTCAAAAATGTATTTTTTCCAAATGGGGCCAAGTTTTCATGATTCAAACATCATTTCCATAATATTATGGGCCTCCCACGACCAAGACAAGGCCCATACCATTTTTATCCATTTTTGGCATAATTTTATCTTATTTTAAGATTAAATTAAAAGGAAAAATGAATGGATAATGGTTAGCTTACAATCTAAGCATGACTCACCCAAGGAATCTCTGATTTTCTGCAGAGAATTGAAGAGCAAGGCAAGAGCATTGAAGAGAAGAAGACTTGGTCAACAATTCAAAGGTTTTTAATATAAAAAAATCAAGAATTCCACAAAGGCAACTAAAGGCTTCTTAGCTTCAATTCTAAGCACTTCAATGCTTATATATAGGCTACAATACTTCAGCAATGAAAGAGAACGAATTCAGAATCAAACTCTTGCTTGTAATACATTTGTAACCTCCTAAAATATTCAAAGAATTTTGAAATTCGAATTCTAAGTTTAAGTTAGTTTCAATACAAATTAAACACTCAAACACGTTCCTTGAACTTCACTGAACCTATCCAGATCATTTGCAAGCTTTGAAACTCATTGAATCAAACACTACAGGTCACGATTTGTCCAAACTAAAACTGACTTGTATCTCATAACACAAGCATATCTAGCACGATGTAGACATATATTTGAACTTCTGTGGAGTGTAGATCATTTCTGGAACTTTAATTGAATTTTAGACGCTTACACACGAAGTTACCATTCTAGGGTTCATAATCTCAAAATTAGGGATTTCTGAAATAGGCAAAATTAGAGGATCTAAGTGGTACCATTGAGTTCGTATGGATCAGACGAGTTGAATGGATAGGTCGCGCCAAATTTATTTTTACGTTTGACCCTATTCGCTATTTTGCAGGTTTAAGCATCATGTATTATAACGCTTTTTTACAAAAGCACTGTTATAAGTGTTGTCTGGAGGTTGAAGACGAAGACGTGTCTCCCCCCCATTGGTTCAGACGCGCGCGTGTTTTTTTTTGAATTTGTCTCTGATTCTGTGCTTTGCAGGTGTAACTTTTACCACGTGCCTCAATGTCTGGACCATCTGATCTCATTTAATGAACCATCCAACGCCTCAGAATGAATCCTCATACCATGGACTCTCAGATTAATCACACATGATCATGTATCCTTTTATTTTCTATTTTATTTTAATTTTCTTTGCAAAATTAATTAAAAATAGTTTCAAAAATCCAAAAAATACACAAAAAATATTTTTAGACTTCTAAAATAATATATTATTTTCTGAAATAAAAATATTTTATTTTTCTTCAAAATTTCAATATTTTGCATAATTAATTAGTATATATTTATATATTGGCTTTTTAATTATTCTAACCAATCAAAAAATCATAAAAAAATTGTTCTTTATATAAAATATTGTTTATATATTATAAACTAATTTTGTACATATTTTGAATAATTTTCTCTCTAAGTTTTAATTATTTGTATAATTATTTGCATAATTATGTTTAAATTAGCTTAATCAATTTCACAAATTCCAAAAAAATTAGTTTTGTTTTAAAATTAATTGACAAATATTTTGTACATATTTTAAACTTAATTTCTAGGTTTAAATCTATTTTCATCTTTTTTCTTCATTTTAATTTAATTAATCATGCATTAATTATAATTAAAATCAATCATAAAAAAATCCAAAAACATGCCTTTTATTTTTCTTGCAATTTAAATTCCTAGATAAATGTATAGGATGTCAAATTCATGTAAATAGGCTAGTTTACATTTCCTGCACAATCGATGTAATAGCGTAGATTTACTTTCCGCACTTTACATTTCCGCATTTTAATTTCCAGCAAATATAAACTGCGTGTATGTCGAAGATAAAATTGAACCGTTAGATCACTAACTCTAAAAGATAAAATATCTGAATTCAAACACAAATCACATTTGCACCTCTTAAGGTAATCCCTTCTCATTCTGTTCAAAATCAAAGTCAAAATTCTACTGTTTCGAGTACAAAATCGAACCTTTTGTTTGTATCCGGTGAAAGGATAGATTTTTAAAGGAAATAAGGATAAAGACCTTACAACTCAGGGTACACCTCCTAGTTTGCTTGCTCAAATCAAAACAAACAAAATTCTCATACACTTTTGTTTTTCAAAACAAAACTTTCCAAAAAGACAATATTTTGTATACATCCAAACACGGATCATTACAAAGTTAACGTTCTTTTCAAAACATCTTTCGAAAGATAAACAAACATTTTTGTATACATCCGCACAAGGATCATTACAAATTCAATTTACAAAAGTATTTGAAACCACATATGAGCATTCTAAAGCAATTGAAAAGTGATCGAAAAACAAGTGAGCTAAGCAAACTTAAGAGCCCATGGATAACCATGGATACAAAGGGTGCTAACACCTTCCCTTTGTATAACCTACCCCCTTACCCAGAATTTCTTAAAGGTCTTTTTTCTGTTTCTTTTATAAACCTTTCCTTAATTGGATAAAATAAAAGGTCGGTGGCGACTCTGTGAATTTTCAAAAATGCGAAAGCATAAGCGATAAAAAAGAGTCAGTTCACGTATCTCTCCCGCTCAGAGGTATGGCCCGAAAAAAACGGAGGTCCACAGAACTGGCGACTCTGCTGGGGAGATACTTTCAAAAAACAAAATGTTTTCAAAAGGGGTTACCTTAAGAGAATAGATTACTTCGATGTTTTCAATTGTTTGACTTGATTGCTCTATTTTTCAAAGGTTTGTTTGGGTATTTTGCTTGTGTGAAAGATTCTAACCTGAATCTCGAGATACCTTAAGTATATGACAATAGACCAAGGAAACTGTACGGCATGTACCGATACGGTTGATCTGGTAGTCATCGTTAGTGCGATACTTTGGTTTATACTGATGTCCCTTGAAAACGATCAAGGAGTATATTAGGCTTCCGAAATGTCATTAAACACTAATTTGTCTTAGAACCTTTTTAGTTGAACTTGACTTATGGCCTATTAAGTGGCTAGCTTTGAAATTGATCGAAGTTAGTTATCCTCGAGGAATATTTTGATCGGCCGCTCGAGCGCCGTATTGAGATGTTACTTCCAAGGATCATAGAACCCGAATGCTATTCTAGGACAGGTTTTAACCAACTCAACTTCAGTGGGGAGGGTATCACCTATCAGCTCCATGCAAGCCTTTAAACCTAAGGCTATTGTTTGATTTGTTTTTGTGTGCCACATGTTTGCATCATAAGCATATCATTTTCTCACAAAACACTTCAAGGATCAAAGAGTTTACCTTTGTTTTTGCAGGTAATGGCTCCCGCCACCCGAGATTACATCCGAATCAACATCTCAACGGTACCATCTGAACTAAAAGACTTAGTGTCAGAATTCCCCAGGAATGTTCAATTCACCGAAAGGCATGGTCACTTACTCCATTTGGTTACCTCAAAATTTGAAGAAGACATGATACGGGTCCTGTTCCAGTTCTTTGACCCTGAACATCATTGCTTTACCTTTCCTGATTACCAGTTGGTACCCACTTTGGAAGAATTATCTGAACTAATGGGATTGCCTGTTCGAAATCAATTACCTTTCACTGGTTTAGAAAGGATTCCAAAACCTGAAGTCATTGCTGCTGCTTTACATCTGCGAAAATCAGAAATCGAGTCCAATTGGGAAACAAAGAGTGGAGTTAAGGGTTTTCTTGCCAAGTTCTTATTGGAAAAGGCTCGACTACTGTTAGAAAACAAAAGTTATCCAGCTTTTGAGGAAGTTATGGCCCTTTTGATCTATGGGTTGGTTTTATTCCCAAATCCCGACCAGTTCATAAGTGTACACATCATCAACCTTTTCCTAATCCGTAACCCGGTACCAACATTGCTGGGAGACATTCTACATTCTCTACACACTCGTACCATGAAAAAACGAGGAACTCTCATGTGCTGTATACCACTACTGGCTAGGTGGTTTACATTTCATCTTCCCCGATCAGTGTTGAGAAATGAACAAAGAATGCAATGGTCTCGCAGGATTATGTCTTTGTCTCATTCAGATATCCGGTGGAACAACTTCTTTCAAAGAGACATTACTATCATTGATCATTGTGGAGAGTACCCTAATGTGCCACTCCTTGGCATCAAAGGAGGCATCACTTACAATCCCTCTTTAGCTCTACGCCAATTCGGATATGCAAGGAGCAACGGTCCCCATGACATGATTATCCGTGGCATTGTGTTTGATTACGAGAATGATTCTCATAGCCACCGACGAAGGTTCATACGGGCATGGGACAGTGTGTATAGAATAGAAAGCAAAACTTTGGGGCAATGGAATTCTATCCCTATGGAACCTTACCTCAGATGGGTCCGCACTCATGCTCAGAAACTCATTATGCCATATCCCGCTATTCTACCAGTGACTATTGAACCAGAGGTCGAAGGATACGAACCTCAAGTTATTCTGCACCCGGATATGCCAACTGACCTAGAAGAGTTGCAAAAATCTTGGGTTCAACTCAAAGAGGAAAGACACACCTTCAAAGCACACTGTCAGGACTATGAGAGAAGGATATTGGAGCTCACCGGACAGCTTCAAGAAGAACAGCAGATCAACACATTCCTGGGGGCAAAGAGAAAGCGTCCGAGGGAGACCTGAAGGATCATTTATTTTATTTCTGTCTTGTAAGCCCAAATGAGGCAAAGAAAAAAAAAGGAATAAATTGATTAACTAACGTTTGTTTCTTCTTTAACAAATCTAAACTCTAAGATCCTTGGAACATTGCACGCACATTTCATTTCATGCATTGCATATACATTTCATACATTGCATTCATTTACATTGCATATACATTTCATTCATATACATTGCATCCAGTCATACACATTGCGTAACAGGCTCTCATGACGGATTTCTCATCTCCTCGCTGTTTATTTCAGTCAGAAGAGATGGAATCTGAGACAAGCATCAAGAATCTCGAAAAACAGAATGCCCAAGTTCAAGTGGCAATTTTGGAACTGGCAAAGGGGCAACAAGAACTGAAAGCCCTGATAATCAAGAAGAAAAAGAAGCCCAAAGGATCTGTAGGCTTGAGTCACCTGAAAAGGAAGATCAAAATCCCAGTCAAAAGGTTCAAAAAGCCACCAATCCCTGAAACAGTCGGTGATGATGAACAAGAAGACAATCAAAGCAACCAGGGTTCTGCTAAACCCTCTCTCTCTTCAAATGAAGAAGATGATCATTCTGGGGACGAACCGGATGATGACAAATACCAACAGCTGGAATACCGTATGAAAGCTATGGAGATACAAAAAGTACCTGGCTTAGATTTCAATGATCTGGGGCTCATCTCGGATGTTGTTATCCCTCCAAAATTCAAAGTTCCTGTCTTTGCAAAATATGATGGAGTTTCTTGCCCGAAACTACATCTGAGATCCTATGTGAGGAAGATACAACCTCATACAACAGATAACAAATTGTGGATTCACTTCTTCTAAGAAAGTCTGTCGGGTACACAACTCGAATGGTACTACCAGCTGGAAAATACCAAGGTTCATACTTGGGAAGAATTAGCTGCTGCTTTTTACAAACAGTACCAATACAATGCTGATCTTGCGCCAACCAGTACTCAACTAAGGGGCATGTCTATGGGACCAAAAGAAAGTTTCAAAGGATATGCACAAAAGTGGAGAGATATGGCTGGAAGGGTTCAACCACCCTTATCTGATCGCGAACTAGTCGACATGTTCATGGGCACTTTAACTGGCCCTTTCTATAGCCATTTGCTGGGAAGCTCATCATCAGGTTTCACTAACCTGATATTGACCGGAGAACGTGTCGAAAGTGGCATTCAAAATGGAAAAATTCAAATAGGTTCCTCCTCTGGTACTACAAAAAGGCCCATCAGCGGGAGAAATGAGGTCAATGCAACACAAATTCAGAAAAGTCGCAAAAGTGAGCAGCATCAATCTGTAGGGGCAGTTCTGATCTCCGCATCTGCACCTCAAAAAGATCAACAGCCAAAATATACGCATCGACCAGATGCACCAAGAAGAAATTTCACCAGAATCAACATGCCAATCTCTCAGGCATTGCAGCACTTGCTAAAAGCAGATCTGATCACATTAAAAGGTCCTCCAAAGAATGTCAACACTTCCTCTCCGAATTATCGCCCTGATGCAACATGTGCCTATCACTCAAACTGTCCAGGACATGACGCAGATCACTGCTGGGCCTTGAAAAATAAAATACAAGATATGATAGATGCTGGGGAAATTGAGTTCGATCCTCCAGAAACTCCAAATGTCATCACTGCACCTATGCCAAAGCATGACAAAACTGTTAACGCTATCCTGGACACTGTTTACATCTATGATGTGAACGAATTATCAACTCCACTCTGCGAAGTCAAAGGAAAGCTAATCCGAGCTGGTTACTTCCCAGGATGTGACCCCGACTGCTTTTACTGCTCCTGCCTGCCCAATGGTTGTGAAAATCTGAGGATGGGAATTCAAAAATGGATGGATCGCCGTATCATTATGTTTGAGAGGCTCCCTTCTATGGACGTGCTGTGCGAAGTCTTTGCAAACGGGATGAGAATAGAGGATGCCTCAGAGATCTCCAGCTTACCATTCAAAATCTCTGCCAAGGCTCCATTCAAAATTTCTGCTACACTCAAAGTGGCATCAGTAGTCATTGCTAGTCCAACTCCATTTCCATACTCCTCAGACAAAGCTATCCCATGGGGATACGACACTAATGTTTACGTTCATGGAGTTAAGCAGGGTACCTCGACTGAAGAGGCCGCAAAGTTAACTACTCCAACTGTGGGTAATATTGTGGGTACCAGCAAGATCATGAGAAGTGGAAGAATCTTTTCACCAGAAATTTCTCCAAATGTTGCTGCTGGTCCAGTCCAAGTCCCAGTTCCTAATCAAGATAACAACGCTCACGGCAAAGAGCCACAAGTTGAACAAGTTCAAACCCCGGTGGAGATCACTGCTGAGGATCCATCAAAGCAAGAAATGGAGGAAATATTGAAAATCATCTGCAAGAGTGATTACAATATTGTTGAGCAACTAGGGCACACCGCTTCAAAAATCTCAATGCTATCTCTGCTAAAATATTCAGAAGCTCATGCCAAAGCTCTGATGAAATTCCTGAAAGCTGCACATGTGCCTCAAGAGATCTCAGTCGACCAATTTGAGAATTGTGTTGCCAATCTAACCGTGAACAATGGTCTCGGTTTCTCTGATGTGGATCTAACCCCTGCTGGAAAAAATCACAACAAAGCCCTACATATCTCCATTGAATGTAATGGCACCACTCTATCTCATGTGCTAGTAGATAACGGTTCTTCTTTGAACGTGTTGCCGAAAATAGTACTAGAAAAGCTTGACTTCGAAGGAATTGTGTTACAACCAAGTGATGTTGTGGTAAGAGCCTTTGACGGGTCAACAAGAACGGTATACGGAAAAGTGAATCTCCCAATCAGAGTGGGTTCTCAGATCTTTGATTCTATCTTTTACGTAATGGAAATTCACCCAGCCTACTCCTGTTTACTTGGACGTCCTTGGATACATGGGGCAAACGCTGTAACTTCAACCCTGCATCAGAAGTTAAAATATCCAGTAAAAGGAAAGATTTTCACAGTCTATGGCGAAGAGGAATATGTGGTTAGTCACCTAAGCAATTCCAAATATGTTGAGTTGGAGGACGAATTCATCGAAACTCCATGCCAATCATTTGAGGTGGTCTCCCCAGATGTCTCTACCACCAAGCATATTCCTGCTACTCCAACTACAACTATGGCTTCTCTCAAAGATGCCAAAGCCATGATTGAACAGGGTGATTGCACAGTATGGGGACAGCTTCCCGATATACCCTACAAGTCTGACAAGCTAGGCCTGGGCTATGATAGTGAAAATCAAAAGAATGATCAAGGTCCTCGTTCTGGAGGATTAATGTCACACTTCGTCAGCCAAGAAGTAAACGCTATTGAAGATGAAGGAGTGTTCTTGAACCATATCATTCAGCCATATCCAGATGAGATTCCACCCATTTCCATGGGAATGTGGGATGCTGTGGGAGAACCAAATGGCGGGTATAATTATCAGTATACCACACCTCAGAAATCTTATATTGCTTTGGAAGACATTACCCCGACTGGATGGGGTGATCAAATTGGAAATGACGAAAGTTTCACAAGTCCCGTCACTGAGCAATATCAAAATCCACCCAAAGAAGTACGGGACACGCTAGGAGAACCCAGCGGCAAATATGACTATATGGTGAAATACTCCGCTCCTCCGAGCTCACAAATTGCTATGGAGGACATTGTCCCAACTGGATGGGATGAACAGTACGATGACAATTTCGCTCTTTAAAAAGCCAGGGAAATACCAAATAACGAGGGTTACTTTCTATCAGCATACACTCCTCATCAGGATGCACAAGTCTCTATTCAAAACATCATCCCGACTGCATGGGACGGCCTTATCGAGCATCTCGCTCAGCCAACAGAGATATCTCAGCCTGGGCTCTCGTATCCAGCAGAGTATATCCCTTATCCCGAAGGATCACCGACTCATTTTCCCACTAATGAAATCAATGTTGTGGAAGATGAAAAAGACAACTGCAACTGGAAAGCTGAGGATGTGATCTCCTTTGACCAGGAGTAAATGCCATTTCCTGTTTTCTTTGTGTATATTGTGCAAAGATAAAAATGGTTCCTGAACAATCGAACCATGAGCTTGAAAGTCGTGTGCCTTAGCACACTGGTCCTTCTATAAGGGCTTATCATATCATGATCATGTGCATTCAATAAAATCATGGGACGCTTGCATATTTAAACTTTGTGATCCTTTTTCTTTCTTTCTTCGCTTTCAAATAGCTATGTTTTTCTTCACACACACTCACATAACTAACATGCAGATTCACATACACTCTGGATCCAGTCAACAACGATTCTGCTATTGCCCGTCATAACTTTGAAAGTCCGATCTACCAAACTGAGGACGAAAGTGAGGAAGATTGTGAAGTGCCAAGAGAACTTGCAAGGCTGCTAGAACAAGAAGACAAGGCCATACAGCCTCACGAGGAGCCAATTGAGGTCATCAACTTGGGCAGCAAAAAAGAAAAGAAAGAAGTCAAAATAGGGGCTGATTTAGAACACAGCATCAAGCAAAGACTGATTCAAATGCTGCGAGACTACGTCGAGATATTCGCCTAGTCCTATGAAGATATGCCAGGCCTTGACACAGACATTGTAGTTCATCGCCTGCCAATCAAAGAAGGTAGCATTCCATTCAAACAGAAACTACGAAGGAGTAGGCCTGATATGTCAAAAAAGATCAAAGACGAGGTTGAAAAACAGTTCAATGCCGGATTCCTAAAAGTTGTAAGTTATCCTCCTTGGATAGCTAACATCGTGCCTGTACCTAAAAAAGACAGGAAAGTCAGAATGTGCGTGGACTACAGAGATCTGAACCGGGCAAGCCCCAAAGATGATTTCCCTTTACCACACATCGATGTACTGGTTGACAATACCGCACAATGCAAGGTATTCTCCTTTATGGACGGATTCTCAGGGTACAATCAAATCAAGATGGCACCCGAAGACATGGAAAAAACAACCTTCACAACACCCTGGGGAACCTTTTGTTACAAAGTAATGCCCTTTGGCCTGAAAAACGCAGGAGCAACCTATCAACGTGCAATGGTAGCGCTATTTCATGATATGATTCATCAAGAAATAGAGGTGTATGTCGATGACATGATTGCAAAATCCAACACCGAAGAAGAACATCTGGGTCATTTACACAAGTTGTTTGACAGACTCAAGAAATACAAGTTGCGACTGAACCCAAATAAGTGTACCTTTGGAGTAAGATCCGGCAAACTCTTAGGTTTCATCGTCAGCAGCAAAGGTATTGAGGTTGATCCCGCCAAGGTTAAAGCCATTCAAGAAATGCCTATACCTCGTACCGAGAAACAAGTCAGAGGATTCTTGGGACGTCTAAATTACATCGCCCGATTTATTGCCCACATGACTACTACTTGTGTGTCGATCTTCAAACTGTTGAAGAAAGATCAAGTAGAAAGGTGGAATGACAAATGCCAGTTAGCCTTTGACAAAATCAAAGAATATCTCCAAAAACCTCCAATCTTGTTGCCACCTGTGGAAGGCAGACCTCTGATAATGTACCTAACTGTGTTAGAAGATTCAATGGGGTGTGTACTAGGACAACATGACGAATCCGGCCGAAAGGAGCACGCAATCTACTATCTTAGCAAAAAGTTTGCCGATTGTGAAACAAGATACTCACTACTCGAAAAAACTTATTGTGCCTTAGCTTGGGCGGCTCGCCGACTAAGACAGTACATGCTAAATCACACCACTTTCCTAATCTCCAAGATGGATCCCATCAAATACGTGTTCGAAAAACCTGCTCTCTCTAGAAGAATAGCGAGATGGCAAATGATCTTAACAGAATATGACATTCAATACACTTCACAAAAAGCAATCAAAGGAAGTGTGGTAGCTGATCATCTGGCTCATCAAGCAGTGGATGATTATCAAGCATTGAACTTTGACTTCCCAGACGAAGACATTATGCTAGTCAATGACTACAAACAACCAGGACCAGAAGAAGGACCCGAGCCAGGATCCCGGTGGACTATGGTTTTTGACGGAGCTTCTAATGCACTTGGCAATGGCATCGGAGCTGTGATCATTTCCCCCGCAGGAGGTCATACACCATTCACTACCAGGTTATGCTTCAATTGCACTAACAATATAGCCGAATACGAAGCATGTATTCTGGGTCTTAAAGCTGCAATCGATCTAAGAATCAAATTCCTGGAAGTCTACGGAGACTCGGCCTTGGTAATCTACCAAGTCAAAGGGGAATGGGACACGAAGCACCCGAATCTAATTCCTTACAAAGAATATGTGCTGAGTTTGATCCCTTACTTCGAAGAAATCACTTTCGAACACATCCCACGCGAGGAAAATCAACTAGCTGATGCTTTAGCTACCATGTCATCCATGTTCAAAGTCAGGTGGGACAACGAGGCGCCTATGATCACCATTTACAGGCAAGATGAACCATCCTATTGCAATGAGATCAATACCGAGGGAACAGAAGAAAAACCATGGTTCCATGAAGTAAAAAGATATCTCGAAGCTCAGGAGTACCCTGAAGGGGCATCCATTAACGACAGAAAGTTTCTAAGGAGATTTGCTGCCAAATTCTTTCTAAGCAATGGAACCCTATACAAACGCAACCATGACTCGACTTTACTTCGCTGTGTAAACAAGAAGGAAGCAGAACAGATCATGGAAGAAATACACAATGGTGCCTTCGGTACTCATTCCAGTGGACATACAATGGCTAAAAAGATCCTGAGAGCAGGTTATTACTGGTCTACCATGGAAACAGACTGCCATCATCACTCCCGAACATGTCACAAATGCCAGATATACGCTGACAAAGTACATGTACCTCCAGTTCCATTAAGCGTCCTGACGGCTCCTTGGCCTTTTGCAATGTGGGGTATTGATATGATTTGAGAAATCAAACCTACTGCCTCCAACGGACATCGCTTTATCCTGGTCGCTATTGACCACTTCACAAAGTGGGTAGAAGCAACTTCATTTGCTTCTGTTACCAAGAATGTGGTGGCCCGGTTCATCAAATACAATCTCATTTGTCGGTACGGCATCCCTGAACGAATTATCACGGACAATGGCACAAATCTAAACAACAGAATGATTACTGAACTTTGCACACAGTTCAAGATCAAACATCATAATTCTTCTCCATATCGACCAAAGATGAACGGCGCGGTGGAAGCTGCCAACAAGAACATCAAGAAAATCATACAAAAAATGACAGTAACCTACAAAGACTGGCATGAGATGTTACCTTTTGCTCTTCATGGTTATCGCACATCTGCGCGTACTTCAACAGGGGCAACTCCATTCTCCTTAGTCTATGGTATGGAGGCAGTTCTTCCAATTGAAATTCAGATTCCTTCCCTAAGGATTATGAAAGAAGCAATTCTAGACGAAGACGATTGGATTCAAACACGGTTGGACCAGATAAACTTGATTGATGAGAAAAGGCTCGCAGCTATTTGTCATGGTCAGCTATACCAAAAGCGTATGATCAAAGCCTTCAACAAAAAAGTCAAAAGTCAAGCATACCAAACTGGTGGCTTGGTTGTCAAACGCATCATCTTACCACAAGGTGATCCCAGAGGCAAATGGACTTCCAGCTACCTTTCATTCCCAAGTGATAGTCAAAGATCCTTCAACAGAGTACCGTGGTTCTCAAAGAATTTCCCCAGCCGAGGGTACTCAAACAAGACAAAAGATCATCAACAATCACAATATAGTCATATTCAGATGACTGACGGAAATTTATTTTCCCAAATAGAAGCTTGACATCACATTCATACATCATACGTCCTACATCATACATCATACATCATACATCATACATCATACATCATGCATCATGCGCATATTCATACACAACATCACATGCATATTTCTCCGGGAATATCTCACATTTACATGCATCATAAACATTGCATATCACTAACTTGATTTTTCAGGTAGACGGATATCTTCAACAAAGATGTTCTCAATCACATGCAGTGTTCACCTGAATTCCATGAACGGTTCTCTCAGATATAATCAAGCCGAAGATTCATTCTGATCACTTACCAACTCAAAAACAGACATTGCAGATCAAAGTCGATACCTCAGACGGTTCCAGAACGATCTAACATTGCAGATCTAAAGTCGATACCTCAGACGGTTCTAGAACGATCTAGCATCACAGATCTAAAGTTGATACCTCAGATGGTTCAAGAACGATCTAACATTGCAGATCTAAAGTCGATACCTCAGACGGTTCCAGAACGATCTAGCATCATAGATCTAAAGTTGATACCTCAGACGGTTCAAGAACGATCTAACATCAAAGATCTAAAGCTGATACCTCAGACGATTCCACAATGATCAAAATCTAAAGCGGAAAAACTTTGGACAAGTTCCGTAGCAATCATCCTCCTAGACTTAAAGCGGTAACCTTGGACGGTTCCGAAACAGTCAACATAAAGACTTTCAAATCCTTCATCAAGATATAATCAATGGATTCATTCTGATGAACAAACCATCAACACATTTACCAGGTGGCATCTGAAAGCCCATCTCAGGTAATGTTTCAATCTGCCAACAACGTTTCGCAGACGACATTCAAATGCAACTTCCAACATCTCTTCTGATCAAGGTAAGTGCAAATTTTCAGGGCATCTAAATATTCAATCATCTTCTACCTTCAGATTTCAGACAATCTCTTCAGGTTTAAGAAGATTGAATAGGGGCAACTGTTATACCCCAAAATTTGCCCGCATCTTTTTTCAAGAAAACTCCAATCTGGAAATTAAGAGTCTCATATAATCATGGATTTTTATTTCAACAAATATTC